>NW_022631136.1:802388-842338 GCF_010015895.1 Lontra canadensis | reverse complement strand
GGGGGGTTGGTTTTGTTTTTTTAGACTTCGGAATTTTGGGGGCACCTACCTGGTTCAGTTGATAGAGCATGCAACTCAATCTCAGGGTTGTGGGTTCAGGTCCCAGGCTGAGCATGGAGCCTAGGTTAACGAAAAAAAAAGTAAGGTACCTGACTGGTTCAGTCAGAGGAGTGTGTGATTCTTGATCTCCAGGTCATGAGTTTGAACCCTATGTTGGGTGTAGAGATTACTTAAATACATTGTTTTTTAAAAGATTTTAAGTAAGCTCAGTACTCCATATGAGGCTCAAATCTTAAACCCCAAGATAGAGTCACCTGCTTTACCAACTGAGCCAATTGCCCTGAGAATTCAGTGTTCCTTACTCATGATTCTTGAGAGGTAAAAAAAAAAAAAGAATACATGTGGCAGGCTTTTGTTCCCACACTATACTTGGTTTCCCTTTGCGGTTCCTTTCTTTACCTGCATAGAATAATTGTTCCTGACTGATAGGAAAACTGTTAGGACCAAGGATACTACTCCAGATTTTACCCCTTCCAAGTTTCCATTTTCATGGTGTATTTCTGCTGTTTCTGTATTATTCACTTTGCCTGCTCTCATTTCCTGTTCAAGGATTACTGTAGTTTATTAAGAATGTTTCAACTCTGCAATGAGCTGGGACATTTAATGAGCTCTAAGCAGCCAGATGTTTGTTGGAGTCTCTTCATTTATTCATTACATGGCAGTGGACTGCTTGCACCAAGCATTGTTGGACACTGAAATTTTAAAGGAAATAATTCTTCCTCAAGAAAGAAAAGACTAGGGAACTGGGGTGCCTGGCTGGCTCATCAATGGAGCATGCAACTCTTAATCTCAGGGTTGTGAGTTAAAGCCCCACATTGGGCATGGAGACTACTTTAAAAAAACAATAGGGAACAGTGGAAAGAAACATGACAACTAATGGTAGAACGATATTTGATTGGATCCTAGATGAAAACTATAAGGGACATGTGTACAGTTGAGGAAATTTTAATATGGACAATATGTTAAACGGTACTGTATCAGTGTTAAATTGAGTGTGTTTTAATTGTAGTGTGATTGATTATATAAGAGAAGGTCCTTGTTCTCAGGATAGGTGCTGAAGAGTTGAATGTATTACAAAACCATAGAATGAGAAAGCCAGTTGTGGCAAGAGTCAAAGCTTAGGGGCACCTGGGTGGCTCAGTGAGTTAAGCCTCTGCCTTGGGCTTGGGTCATGATCCCAGGGTCTTGGGAATGAGGCCCGCAACAGGCTCTCTGCTGGGCAGGGAGCCTGCTTCCTCCTCTCTCTGCGCCTCCCTCTGCCTACTTGTGATCTCTCTCTCTCTCTGTCAAATAAATAAAGTCTTTAAAAAAAAAAAAAAAAAGATGTCAAGGCTTACAGTCTTGTAGGAGTGACAACCATGGACAAAAATAGTTAGAATACATTGCATAAAGTGCCATGATAAAGATATTCTAAGATAAGGAGTGGAACAAAGGGTGACCACTTCTGGAAGCAGATATGGTCAAGGCCTCAAAAAAACATTTTTAGGGCCCACACTAGGCTCTGCTCAGCACAGAGTTGGCTTGAGTTATTTCTCCCCCTCCCTCTGCTCCTCCGCCCTATGCTTCCTTTCTCTGTCTCTAAAATAAATAAATCTTAAAAAAAAAATTAGGTTGAACCTTAATGAATAAGGAACAAAATGCACAAAAGTATGGTCTTAGGAAAGAACCTCTAGGAGCAAAGGGGGAGGGTGGGGAGATGCAGATAATTTTTTTTCTTCTCATTTCTTCCCTCCCTGCCTTCCTTCCCCTTTACCATACATAGCCACTGAATGTAGTATCTGTTCAATTTCTTCCTTTTGGGGCCTTATATAAAAGTAGTGAAAAACACTGGTGGAGGAAAAAAAAAATGTGTCTTTGGTCTTGGAAGTCTGACTTGGGTGTAAATGACACAGGTGGGTGGGTTGTGTTTATTTGGGAAGTAAAAAAGACAGACGCCATTGATTGTTTCCTCTGTCATGTTCAAGTGGCAGCCCTGAGTACACACAGTCTCTGCGCTCACAGCTATCGCTGGATCTTGGCTGAAGGGCTGGCTTTGGCAAACCTGCTTTAGATCCAGTTGCTTTGAATAAGGTCTTAAGAGCCTCATCTAGAGTAGGTAGTTCACTCACTGGGGAAAGGAACCAACTTGAATACAGACCCGAGAGTACTGTGCTCTCTGCAGAAGACTTTGAGAATAAAGGACAGCCCTCAAAAGTTATTAAACTGGACCCCAAGATACTGAATGGTGGCTCCACGCTCCCTAATCCTATTCCCGTGGGAGACTCGATTACAGCTATTCCCATCCTAGTTAAAAAACCAGTTTGCTCTGACTGCCCAGACTTCCCCACAGGCTGCATTCTTGCCCATGAGCTCATTGTTTTGGCTTCTCTGTCTGTATAAATCCACTGCCAGTGCCAGAGGTCTCAGCCAGGGCCCCCTAACTAGCTGGGGCTGCATTCCATTCAGAATTTCGCCACCCCCACTTGGTTTTCTTCCCGCCCTCCTGTGGTCACATGTGTGTGTTTATTCAAGTTAGCCTGGAACAAGGTGTGCTGGGAAAGCCAGCCAAGGAAGCAGACAAGGAAAAGAATGTTTAACTGTTGTGTTTCATCCTGGATTTGATGACTTTTCCACTTTATTTTGATTAAGAAACACCTCAGTTCTGTGCCCCTAAAAAAAAAAAAAAAAAAAAAAAAAAAAAAAGTTAGTTTCTTTGCTAGTAAGAGGAGCTGGTTTAAAAAATTTTGCTACCCAGTTCAGTCTCCCCTACTTGGCTGATCTGACTCTGGTGTTCAGAGTTCATGAGGAGGTAGGGGTTTTATCTGGGAAACCTTAGCTTCGTGTGCATTTTACTCCTGAATCTCTATGCGTCCCCATCCTCAGCTCCCACCTCCACTTCTGAGGTTGCCTGGAGCAATTCCTACCCCTCTCCTACCCTTGGTGGGAACAGTGGGGAGGAGGACAGCTGGGGTGCTGTAAAGAGCAGCTGTTAGGTTTCACTGCTTTGTTATTGACATTTCCTGAAAGGATAGCTTGTTTATTTCCTTAGACCCTGAAAGCCCAGATCTAAGGCAAGGTGCGCCCACCCAGGCTGAAGGGTTTTGGGAAGGGCAATTCTCTCTTGTGGTCAAGTTTTGAATTAATACTGTATGCTTATGGCAGAATAATCCTTTCTTCTAACCCTCTCTCTCTTCATTTCGAAAAACAAAACTGCAGACTGAGGTTGTGGGAGGTGACATGTCATTTCTCAGAAATCCCTCATCAGGCAAAGCAGAGAAACAGAAAGAGGGAAATAACTTTCGTGTCGAAATAAAATGTTTTGTGTGTGTGTGTGTGTTTTGAAATGAGGTGGCTTACTTTCAGCTTTAAGGAACAGCTCTGGAGGAGCTGGGTTATAATGGGGAGAAAGGTTTCTTGCCCTGGCTTCCCTGACCCCTTCCCCCTCTTTATAGAGTTTGGCAGTTGGGGTCAAGTCTGAAACAGAAAAGGTCTCTGTATCTTCCTTCCCCATGATGAGCCATGTAGGATGTATCAGTGCTACTGAATAAAAGAAAAACTCCAAATACAGAATAAGGATTTGGTAAGCAATCCCAGATATAGGTTATTTTATTTTATTAAAGATTTTATTTTTAAGTAATCTCTGTACCCAATGTAGGGCTCAAACGTATAACCCCAAGATCAGGAGTCACAGGCTCTACTGACTGAGCCAGCCAGGCACCCCAGACATAGGTTATTTTAAAAAGAAATGCAGCTGCATTCCTTTTAAGGACAGAACTTTGAGCGATAAAGTTTGTCTAAGGGAAAAAGCTGTGACTCTAGTAATACCCAAGTGTAGGTTTCATGACAGTGTACCTTAAACAAAGACCATGTATATGTAATTATTTCCTTGGGGCTAAAATGCTGAATACATTTGAAAGTATTTTTAATTCTCTGAAACTTTGGGTTGAAAAAGAAAATTTAGATAGGATTTTCCTAAAATTCTGGCAAGTCATGAAAGGCATTTGAAAACAACAAAAACACAGCCATCCAAGTTCTGGATCACTGCGGCCCAAATTACTGAATATTTTGATAAAGGGTGCCTTATGGGAGTGAAATTGAGTAATAGAACAAAGGAATTAGGTAGAATTTGAAGACTGAAAAGACTACCTTAGGTCTCAGGCATTTGTTTTCTCCCCTATAAACTGGATTTAACTGTCCTCCCTACTTTATTATTGTGATGATTTAAAGAGAATATATACAATTGCTTTACCCTAAAGCACTTATCCAAAACATAAGGAATTTTAGGAAATGTCCCTTAAGGGTTTATTCTATTGGCCATTTCCAAGTCACTGAAGAAGCCACTAGGAAGCAGCCATCAGTAGGTAGGACCTTGAAAGGGTTCTACAGCTATATTGTGAAGGCCAGAGGTGACACAAACAGGATTCTCCATGGCCAGGTGGAGCAGAAGTTCAGCCAGATGGAAAAAGTCCCAGGGGTCTGTAAACTACCCGCCTGCCAAATCTGCCCTAGTGTCTATGTGGCCAGCAAGCTAAGTGTGATTTTTGTATATGTTTCAGTGGTTGGGAAAATACTTTGTGACATGTTAACATGACATGAAATTAAAATTTCAGTGTCATAAATTTGATTTGAACACAGCCATGGCCTATTTGTTTACAGGTTGTCTCTGACTGCTTTTGTGCTACAAGAGCAGAGTCAACTGGTCACAACAGAGAGATAGTATGGCCTATTCTGTGGTCCTTCAGAGAAAAAGTTTGCTCACTCCTCTACCAGAGCCAAAAAGGAGTCACATTATGTGATGAAAGAGGCAGGTCAACCAGGAGTCAGTAGCAGGGTGGGGAGGGAGAGATAAAAAAAGGAGGGGTACTCTGGTTCCAAGGGCAGATCAGTTCTGTCCCTCTGGTCAGTGACAGGGCGTTCGGCACCATACCTTTTAGCCCACAGATCCCAGGGATACAGTCTGCTCCATTTTAGGAATAATCCTACCATCTTTCCTGGTTTTCATTTCCTCCTCAAAGTTCTATAGCGTTGTGTCTTTTTTTTTTTTTCCTCTTTAAAGTAAGCTCTACGCCAGGTGTGGGGCTCGAACCCACAACCCCAAACATGCACTGACTGAGCCAGCCAGGTGCCCCAGCTGTGTCTCAAAGAGATTCAGGCAAGGCACAGAAGAGTACAGCATTGCACATCTAACCCCAGCCAGGGATCTTCCTAAGTTGCGCCCATCCCGCCTCTAACTACTGGGGTTCTTCCCCAGGCCACTCCAACAGTTCTCTGTTGCTGCCTGAGAAAACCCCCTGGTTTGTCAGCTTCTTACTACACCTCCCCTTCCCCTGAGGCCTGCTTGCTTCGCTGGGATCTGACTGCCATGCCTCATGCGCACCTTGTTCTGGACTAGTGTTACACATTCATCCCTCAAATTCTCTTTACCTTCAAACCTCAGCCCCAGAACACCCTCTAGATTTTCCCCTGTCTCCCGGGTCAAGGGCCCAAAGTCAGATTCAGAACTTGTGCTGTCTAGTTTGAGGTTAACCCAAACTGTTTATTGCTCTTGACAGACTCCGACTTAGGTACTTTCCTGAGGTTTTCCACTTCCTGTGGAAGAAGCCCCTCCCCTGCCCCCACCCTTTAAAGCTAACACCTCTTCATCGCCTGCCTGTAACAAATAAGCCCCCTCTGCTCTAACTCGCCCACCCAGCTGCCTCCCAGCTCGAGAGATGGTGGATTTGAGGGGTGTTGGTAGGAGAGCATGGGAACCTGGGAACCCCTACCACATACACCCAAACTACAATCTCTGGTCTAGGCTGATTCTCCGTGGTTCAAGGAGAGGGGGCGGCTCCCTGACTCGGTTCACTCTAGTGCGGGAGCATGTTAAGTTAAAGTGAAGTGTCTAAAAAATAAGTAAAAATACGGCGCCTGAGTGGCTCAGTGGGTTAAAAGCCTCTGCCTTTGGCTCAGGTCATGATGCCAGGGTCCTGGGATCGAGCCCCACATCGGGCTCTCTGCTCAGCAGGAAGACTGCTTCTCTTCCTCTCTCTCTGCCTGCCTCTCTGCCTACTTGTGATCTCTGTCAAATAAATAAAATCTTAAAAAAAAAATAAGTAAAAATAAAATGAAGTCTCTATCTGTAAAACCAGGCAGAAGGGGAGAGTGAGAAATGAAAGAGGATCTGGTCAGAGAGAATCTGGAGGGGAGCTTCTCTTTGCCTGTTGTTCTCACTCTTATCCCTCCCTCTCTGTCCCACTGTGTAGACCCTCCATATTTCTGCTCTCTAGAGTCCTGACAGAGGGAGCCTCAAGGCTGGCCACACACGCCCTGGGGCAGCCCGTAGGCCCTGCGCTCTGCCGCACCCCTAGTTAGCAGGAAGGTTGAAGCTGGTTCAGTGAAGAGTGCTGGTCTCCACAGACCCAGCTGTGAGCACCTGCTTGCAGGGAGGCCCAGGGGGGTGGGCAAGTCTAGGAGATAAATTTAGTTTGAAGGCTGCTGCTTATCGGATGGGTAGTTACCCTGGGGAAGCTGGGAGGGGGGAGGGGAGAGGAATTCTGACGCAGCTGAACTGAGACCTCACAAGTTCACCCCCAAGTACACTGATACAGAACCACAATCCCCTTCCCCCAGCAAGCACTCAGAAATGACGCTGGCCAGTTTCTGCACGCTTGATCTCTCTCGTGCATACCAAGATTGTTCCTATAACCTCCCCACCCCCACCTCAATTCTTAGGGGTCCACTTCCTCTGAGTCCTTCCCTAAATTCCCCCCAGTATGCCAGACCTCAGGGCCACTCTACCACATCTCTCTGGCCTTGGCTCACAGCTTCCTCTCTCCCAAGTCCCTCTAGAGGGTTTCAGAGGTCAAAGGAGAGGTGTCTGGCCACACTACTCCCCTAGAAGGGACTAGGAAAAGGGGTTGCTCCGGGTCAGAGTCCCCTTCCTGAAAGCTTCCATCCACACTGACCCCATACTGACTTCAGGACCAGAGGAAAGAACCCTTAGGGGCTGCACTGAATCCTAGCTTTAAAGTGAGAGGGGAGGGGGCAACGCCCCAAACAAAAGCCCATATTCTGAGAAGTCAGAGGCTGGTGGCTCAGGGGCAGCCATAAAGAGCAAGGAGGTGCTGAAGCCGGGGGTGCCCTAAGAGGGGCTGCGGCTGCAATCCCCACCTGTGATTGGTTCTCAGACTCAGGCCAAACTCCAAACCCGCCCAGCAACAGCCCTAAGAGGCCCTAAGCGGGAGGGGAACTTCGGAGAAGTCAGCTGAGCTGGGGCCACCACCCATGCTGCAGCTTCCAGGAATCGCTGGGAGGGCCCCAGCTAGTCACTGCCACCCCCGCCCTCGGTCTTGGGACTCCGCCTTCTGCCCTCTGTATCTACTGGGCTGGAGCAGATCCCATTTCCCTGATCCCCCACATCTCTGATCCCCTTACAGGTTCACCCAGAGACAGAAGAATAGGTCTGATAGCTCCTCTTAAGGCAGAACAGAGACACCGAGACTGCGCTTGCCCTTTTCCTCACTCCTTCCCCCAGGGTGAGTCAGTTTCATTTTCCTCTCCCTCCACTCCCTTGGCCTCCTTCCTCACCCATTTTCCTCCCAAGATGTTGCCCAAAGTCTTCCTTCTCAGCCACTTCCAACACAGGAAAAGTCTAAGTCCCCAGGCAACAGCATGACCCCAGTCTGCTGCTAGAGTAGAAATCTTCTATCCTTGGGCAACTCTGGTATCCTTCACAGGGCCTTAGTGTGTTCAAGGAAATGGTTGTCACTGAGTTCAATTGTTTCCACAGGCTTTTATTAATGGCCTTACTTGGTCAGACTTGTAGAGATGCAGAGCTGGGGGAGAGATGCTTCCAATGGGGATGAATCTGATTCTGTTGCACTGCCCCCCTTCCTCTCCTAGACACAGGGACCCCCAGGAAATCCGGCTTCCAGAAGCAGAGACCTGGAACTCAGACCTCAGAATTGCAGAGGTCCGTACTGTGGAATAAGCTGCCCGCTCTCATACCACCTCTAGCAAGCTATTTACCTTGAGCGATGACAAGACCGCAGGAAGGGAGACTAGCATGATACATCTCTGAAGAATGTCTCTGGCAGGACATCCAGTACTGCCTTGGCTCCACCCTCGACCCCGCCCTAAGTCCCCTAGAGCCAGATCAGGCCAGGCTCCTCCTCCTCCGGTCCTTTCCGCGGAGGGAAGCAGGGAGGGGCAGAAGTCACTTCCTTTCCCCCACCCTAGCAAAAGCAATAAACCGAGAGCTTAATGCGGAAATGGGTGAGGGCAGAAAAAATGGGTGAAGCACGCAGGGAGGGCCAAAGAAAGAGAACAGGAGAAAAGACCCCTGCAAAGCCAACTGCTATTCAGCTCAGCCCCAGACTGAAAGCAGAGCTACTGGATTCGAAGAGACTTTACAGAAAGACTCAGTCTATGGAGAAACCCACCACAGGCCATGCAGTTTTTTCCTCAGCGCTGGAACCAAGCTCCCAACTCCATACCTAAAGTGGGAGAAGTGGCGACCTCTAGTGGTCGATGGCCAACCTGCAGGGCCTACGGTTGGCCAGGATCCTCCCCGGGGATTGGGGCTCACTTAACACCCTATCTGGGCCCAGACTCTCTCCGCCTGGGCTATAGGTACTATTCCCCCTTCCCACCACTCATTCTGACCTCACACTGCTTGTTTAGGGCCCAGGTGGATGGGTTCCCATTAGGACAATAAAGAGCCTGTTTCTCATTTGTCATAATCATCTTTAATAAAAAATAAATTAGTTCTGGGGGGGGGGACCATTTTCGGAGGTGGGGAGTGGGAGCAGGGGCTAGGGTGTCTTATTCTATTTTTTTCTTTTTTCCATCCTCTGCCCAGCTGGTCCCTGCTCTGGGGAGGTAGTCTCTCTTCCTGGGGTAAGGCAGGACTGGCAGTGGCTGACTCCCATCCCTAGCTGATTCTGAGAGGTAGGGATGGAGAGACTAAGTGTGGGGAGAAGGGATCAGATGGTAAATGGTGCTTTAGAAGAGGCGAGGCCTGAACATGAGAAATGAAGTTTAGGGCACAAAGTCGGGTTGATGGGGAGACCAGGTGCTAGGCAGTTTGGATTACTAAGGAGCTGCAAACTTGCTTTCCTCTCAGCCTAGAAAAGTCTCAGGGAAACAGGCATCGTCCACTCTCCACTCCTCTTCTGTCTGTTTCACTTCTTTTTTTGAAAAATAATATGTGTATGAGCACATCCATCCATGCAGGCCCCCAACACACATGTGGTGCATGTGTGCACATGGACCATCACATCACACACCACACATACACACACACACACACACAGCCACATATCTTGACAGTCGTCATTGCCACCTTCAACCACCCTAGGGGACATCCCTGATGAGACTAGGGCAGGCCGGAGAGCCAGAGAGTACAGAGTGGGCTGATGTGTGGGTGACTGATGGTGGCATGAGGAAACCATGAGGAGAGGGTCTCCTGTACCCATTTCAGGCAGGCTCTGGGGGAGAACGCTCCAGGACATGGGCACAAGAGCGGCAACAGGTGGCTGTGTAGTAGGGATAGACGCAGAGACGGGCCTGTACCACCAGGGGGCAATGTGGAGAGCTGTCCTTGCATTGATCATCTGGGGACAGAGGAGGCCAGTGGGCACATCACCCAGACCCTTCCCTCTGGAGGTGCAGTGCCCACTCCCACTGGTCCTCTCTCATCCCTCCCATACTTCAGTTAACTCCACTGTTTGGTGGATTTGGGGGGGAAGGGCTCTTTACCGGGGCGCTGGCTGCAGGGCTGGCTGTTACAGGGTCGTTTCCTGGAGGGCCGCAGGTGAGGAGGGCATCGGACGCTGAGGGTCTGGTTGGCAGTCAGACACTGGACCTCCCTCGTCTGAATACCCCCCTGGCAGGAGCGAGAGCACTGCGGACACCCGCTATCAAATCAGACCTTTGTTATGACCCAGGTTCCTCCTGACCCCCAGGCCACCTCCTTCTCTGAAAGTAGTGTGTGCATGTGGGGGATGGGGGTGAGGCCTCTCCTGGAACATTATGAAATCCCACATGGACGGGGTCCACCTGTCCTCCATGTCTACATGGAAATGGGACACTGATAAACCGACTGCAGCTGGCCTCGTCCTAGGACACAGTGGGGATGCCATGAGAGGAGCCTCCCCTTCCCTAGAAGTCCGCACTTAGGACAAGGGGGCCTGGCACTCACCGGACTCCAGGGCGTAGAAAACCATCGGTCCTGGCAGTCCTGCCCCTGACAGGGCTGCAGGGCAGGGGGCCTAGGCAGGTGGGAGCAGTTGCTGGGAGAAGTCACGTTGAACTCTGTACCCAGTTTGGATACACAGATGATGTCTCTACGCTGTGTGCCAGAGCCACATTCTGAGGAGCACTGATGTAGAGGAAGGGGAGGGTGTGCAAGAGGAAGGGAGAACAGGGGTGACTCCCGCCAGCCCACAGGGACTCCCACTGATGGACAGCCCTGTCCCAGGCTTTTCGCTCACCTCGGCCCAGGGCCCCGTGTACCAGCACCACGTCATCTCACAGGGTCCCAAGCTGCAGGCACGCATGTCCGGGGGACGGCTTCCTGGTGCACAGCTCTGCTCAGTGGTCCCAGCTCCTGCTTCCTCCTGGCCCGCCCCACGGGACTCCCCACTCCCAAGGCAGACCACAGATCGTCGTTGGATTCCTGTCCCACACTCCGCTGAGCACTATTGAGAAGGTGATCGATTTGGGGGGGAGGAGGAGGGGCTGCGGGTGATGCATCCTGGATCCCCAGAGTTAGGGAGGGCCCCAGCTACCAGCCAGCTAAGCGGAACCTGTCCTGGGGGCTGAGGACCCTAATGCGAGTTCTTCCTCACTCATATCGCAGTTCCCAGTACCAGTGGCATCTAGCCCATAATAGGGCTTGCTGAGTATATGCATACGGAAACGTGTGGGAAAGATCTTAGGTTAGGGGCACCAGGGACGCACGACTCGGACGAGGGGTGCAGGGCCCACCTTGGAGCTCCAGTCGCTGTGGAACCAGGCTGTGGTACAGGGCCCCATGTCACAGGCCTCTCTGCTGGGGGGCCGCGGGGGGCCCGACGCACACTCCCTCTCGCTCACTTCATCACCGTTGCTCCCCACACAGCGGACCTGCCGGCTCCTCTGGCCCCGCCCGCACCGCACTGAGCACTGAGGGGAGGAGAGCCTCTGAAAGATTCCCAGACTTCCCCACCCCCCTGACATCCCCGGCAACCCACCCCCCTCCCTGAGCCCCTAGCTTCGCGTCCTCTGAACCAGGACCTGCCTCTGACCCCTGACTGAGCAGTTCCATGGCTTTATGGGCTGGGGGCAGGCTGGTGGCTCTAGGCCCCCAACCCCTGTCCAGGGTCTTATTTGGGTTTATAGATGGGGGCTTCTCAAGAGGTCTTGTTAGTAAAAAAAAAAAAAAAAAAAAAAAGTCTCTCCTAATTAAAAAGGACTGGAGAGACCACTGTGCCTACCCACGGGTGCCTGTTCACCTAGGCTCCTTCCTCACCTAGCAGCCTCCCTGCCAGGTCCCACTCACCTGGCTCCAGGGGGAGCGAACCTCCCAGTGGCCACAGAGGCGCAGCTGACAGGGCTGGGTGGCATTGGGCCGAGGGAGGTGTCCACAGCGCTCGGGAGGCACCGAGGAGCCGCCGCCCCCGAACTCCTGGCGGCAGCGCAGCTGGCGGTGCTGGATGCCGGAGCCACAGGAGCGGCTGCAGGACGTCCACTCGCCCGCCTCCCAGCTGCGCGCGCACCGCAGACGCGGAAGAGGCAGAGAGAGAGCAGGGAAACAGAGATGGGTGCGGCTGCCACGAGTAGTGGGGAAGGGATGACGAACTTGGGCTGGGGGGACCCGCAGAGGGGAGGGGGAATCTTCATCACTTTGAGTCTGAGGTCCCTTGTGGGGCTCAGGCTGCCAGGGTTTTCTTCCTGTCTAGGGAATGTGAGCCTTTCTCTCTCTTTTTAAAAAGATTTTATTTATTTATTTGAGAGAAAAAGAGTGTGTGCGCATAAGGAGGGGAAGGGGCAGGCAGAGGCAGAGGGAGAAGCAGGTTCCCCGCTGAGCAGGGAGTCAGATGTGGGGCTCCATCCCAGGACCCTGAGATCATGATCTGAGCGGAAGGCAGACAGTCAACCGAGTGAGCCACCCAGGCATCCCAGGAATGTAAGCCTTTCTCATCAAACACTGTCATTGATCCCCTGAGCTAGGTGCAGAGCCCAGGGTGAGATCCTACGGCAGTGTGGATGTGTCTGCCTGGGACAGCTCTCGTGGTCCTAAGACCCTAGCCCTCCCTGTGGGCCATACTCACTATGGGGGGCATGGAGGACCATGGCAGGGCTCCAGGGGAGCTGGGGGCCTGGCGCCCATGGCACAGCTGTGTTCATCCAGCTCCTCCCCTGACTCACGAGAAACGCAGAGGAAGACGGGGCGCCAAACACCTGAAGGGGATGAAAGGGAAGCCACAGGAGGCAGGATGGCTCAGAGCTCAGTGGGGTCCCAGATGCTGGGATTTGACTTGTTACAGAGTCAAGGCATGGACCACAGTCCAGGGTGTGGGATCAGGAGTGCCAAGTCAGGGAGGTGAGCTAAGGGTGCCAGGAATACAGGCTGGTGCATGAAGTCTCACCTTTTCCGCAGGATGCTGAGCACTCCGAGTATCCCACTCGCTTCCAGTATCCAGCTGGAGACCCCAGGGGTGTCCTGGGATGGGGTGGAGCATGCATCTGGGGGATCCTCACCTGACGCTGGAGGGTGCCTGGGGTCCGGGCAAGGCGGGGCATCGAAGCGGGTGGGGGCTCCACCTTCAAAATCCCTGTGCAGGGACAGTTGAGTAGGCAAATCAAATACCCCCCACTGCCTTGAAGCTCCCCTGGCAGCCCCTCCCCACCTCCTAGGTCTGGGGAGCAGAGTCTCACCTGGTTGGAGTTGGGGGAAGTGGGGCTCTGGGGTGGTGCTCCCAAGGTGTGGAAGAACTGAAGAGATAATATACTGATAAAAAATGCCTGGGTTCTCCTCCTGAAAGATCACCTGGGGAGAGAGATAATGAATTGTCTGGGGGAGGAGGCTGGGGGGGCATACTGCTAGCCTTCTCCGCCATCTTGTGCCCCACAGCTTTGCCCCCAGAGGGAAAGGCCCCGCTCTCCAGCAGTCCATCTTCCCCAGGCCCCAAGCTCACATAGACATCCACAGGCTGGGTCGTGGGGCCTTTGGCTGACAGACTCTCCCCCTTGCCCTCCTCTCGGGAAGGCCGATTGTACAGGAAGACAGTTCCACTGGCTGTGTAGGACCCAGGGGGATCCACGGCCCAATTTCCATTGATGATGGACTGGCCCCCAGGGCCTCGAAGGGCTGAAGATTGGAGATCAGGGCACGGGGTCAGTCATAATGTCCTCCTCCTACACCCCACTTAGCCACACAGAGCCCGATACCCCGCACTCTCTCAGTTTCCTCCCACCTCCACAAGGGAAGGAGCCCCTGACTTCTTTCTGCTTGGCCCATTTCCTGTGCTCAATGGTGTTGTGGAGGGCTGAACCAAGAGACCAGGAGTGGAACAGGGAACCAAGACTCAGAGAATCTGGAGAGCTCACCGAGATAGTTGGAGCTGGGCCGGAGCTGGGCAATCTGGAGCTGCGTGGCTCCGACAGGAATTGACAGGATCTTCTGATAGCCCAGAGGGCCCCCCCGGTCTGTGAGGTTCCCTGAGACGAGGTGGCAGGTGGAATCATCCCCTCCACAGACCCCACAGCCATCTGGACGCCTGCCAGAGCCGAGGATCCCATCACAGCCGGGGCTCTGGGGGAGAGTGAGGCAGGGGCTACCTGAACCGCACCCTGCCTGGTCCTCTCAGGACCCTCCAGCTCACCCTGCATCTGGATCTTTACACTGTGAGGGAGAAGGTGTTCCTGTGCCAGCCCATCATCCCCAGCCAGCTTCAGGGAAGCGTGCACGCGCCTGAGGGGTTCCTTCCTGCAATTCACTTCTGGCTCTGCTCTCACCTCCAGCTTGGTAGGTGAGAACTTTCCTTTTTGCAATGTCAGCCTGGGGTTTTGTTTCTGTGATGATGACTGAGGAGACTGTGCACATGCCCACGTGTGTGCACGTGTGTGTGCATGCATACACACACACACTCCATCCTCTCTCACCAGACAGCGTCCCGCCACGCAGATATCTAGCGCTCCAGGCTGACACAGGGTCCCATCCTGGACCTTTTCCGTGTGACGGACATAGAAACGGAAGCCACGGGGACGGCAGTTCAGTTCACAGCGTTGGGAGCCCTGAACTAAGAAACAGGGTGGGAGAGTGGTTAGCTGGGGTCCCGGCTGGGAGGCTGACAAAGGTCCCATCTTGGCTATTGGACATCCTGAGCTCGCCTACGTTGCCATGGATGGAGGGAAAAAAACAATTCTGTATTCTGAAGGGTTGCTTTGAGGGTCATACAAAAACTGAGTCAGGTCAGTTGAGGTCACTGAGATCAGCAAAGGGGTTGTGAGCTATGAGAGAGAACAGATACCTGAAACCTATGATTACGTGAGCTCATGAAGGGGTTTCTTGGCATTGGGTTGACACAGGCCGAAAATTAAGCAGACAGTAACTTGGGAGCAAGTGGTCTAGCATTAGCTAGGGCCCACGGTACACCCCCACTCTGATGTCATCACCGGACAGGATCTCTCTGACCATGCCCTCCTCCTGTCAGGTCCACCTCCTGGGATGGACTTCTTCCCAGAGGAAGGCAGCCAAAGGGCACTTCTGTATACTCCCTCTCCCAGCCTGATCCCTCTGCAGGGTTATCCCTCACCATATGACAGCTGGGCCCTGTCAGAAACCCACTCCCCTTTCCTGGCCTGTGCTGTCTCTTCACCCCAACCCTGAGAAATAAGAAAGAAAATATTACACAGAGGAGAAATGCAAGGGCCTACAGAAGAGAAATAGAGGGGCTGGTGTCTCCCTCTCCCCATCATCCCCCAGTCTGAAGCCAGCTCATCTTCCCGGGGTGGGGGGTGGGGGGGGCTGGAAACCTCACCTTCGGTAAAGGGCTCCCACTGGTAGAGCTGGCCCATGAACTCCTGGGAGTCAAAGGCTGCACACTGCAGGGCCCGGGGGTCTGGCTGCTCAGGGGGGCAGGGCTGAGGTGGGGGGATACAGAGGAGTCAAAGCTGGGGAGGAAAATGGGGGTATGGGTCAGGGCTGGATTTGGGGGTGTGGGGGGGAGGTCAGGTCTGTGGAAGAGCTCCAAGGCCCCTACCCTGAGGAGGTCAGATGCCAAGGCCCTTCACCCTCAGGTCCAGATCTGACAAGCTGAGGACCCAGACTTAGGGCCAGGGAAGCAGAAGTGCAAGTCTGGAGAGGGGATGGTCCAAGGAAGAACTCACCGCTTGGCTGCAGGCTCTCAGCTGCTCACTCTCCCCAGAACACCTTGGCACAGGGCTATTGGGAGCAAAGAGGCTCCAAAGCGAACCGGAATGGGGGCCATCATTCAGCAGAGGCAACCAGCCATCTGGATAGTGGGGGGCAGGCTCCATGAGGGACCCATGGAGATTCCCCCCAGGTTTCCAGTGCTCCTGGCTCTGGTGGCCTCTGCCCAGAGGGACAGAGAGGAAAGGATTAGGGTATCTCTCAGCCACCTGGAGACTGGCCGAACCCTGAGAATCTGGCATTCTTGGCTGAGGGGACACATGGAAGGAGTTACTTTCTCCTGGGTAGGGGATGGACGAGGCAGGCTCTGTGCCAGAGGCCTGGACTCTGGGGTGGGGCTGCGTGGGGACAGGCCTGGTTCTAGAGGGCACTTCTGTCTGATTAGTTTCAGGGCTTGGGAGTTCTGCTGGGGGATGTGGGGGGCGGGCAGAAAGTTCTGTAGGAGGGAGCTGAGTTTGAGCTGTGTGGTTTGTGGAGAATGGTTCTGTTCTTGGAGTCAGGGATGGAAGATCTGAGGTCTGGGAGCTCTCAGCTCTGGGCAGTCTCCTGGGGTGCCTGCGATTACGATGCAGTGGCAAAGCAAAGGGCACTCTCCCGTAACCGAACATTCCTGGCTTGATGGGGTCTCGAACCCGGGACCTGAGAATGTGTAGCAGACATGGGGTCGGAGTTCTGGCCGACTCCAGCCCTGCCTCCCCAGCCTACATCCTAGCACCCAAGATAAGCCTCCCTAAGCCATGCATCCTTTGCTCCCTTTCCTTCATTCGATGAGCCCCGCCCCTCAAACAAGGCCCCGCCCTCCCTTGAAGCCCCACCCTCACAGAAGGCTCCGCCCCCCACCCTCGAAGCCCCACCCCTCACCTCCGAGCTCCTGTTATCTCCCGGGTTTCTGCTCTCCCTAGTTGGGAAGCAGGACCTCGACGTGGGCCACCTCTTCCCCGAGGCTGTGGCCTGTACAGGGGGAGGGTTTCTCGGGAAGTCTGAGGTCTGGGGCTCTGACCCCGGGGGAGCAGGGCTTCTGGATGTCTTGGGGGCCGGGGTGGGAAGGGCAGGCCCTGGTGGAGTTGAGCTGTAGGGAGCTGACATGTCCGGCTCCTGCGCTGCACCCCAACTCCACAGGGCTGGGAGCAAGAGGCCCACTGCTCCCAAGGACCCCAGACACCCTCAGGGCCCTGACCCTCCTCTGGGGGTGTCTGAAGAGAGTGTCCAGACAACACCTATGTGGACAAAAAGGTCAGACAAAATTAGAAGGATTTTCGAGGGAACTGTACAGGGTATCTAGTCCGGGACCCGAGGATGGGGGCAGTTGTTACTGGTCCAAGGTCACAGTCAATAGCAGAGGTGAGACTTGATATTGTTTGGCAAGGAGTTAGTGGGGTCGGGGAGAAGGCAAATGTGAAAGGCGCCATGTTTTATCAGAAGCTGCAGAAAACGGGACGCCCGGCCTGAAGAAGTGGGGTGGGTGCTAGGGAGGATGACAGGATCACAACCTCTGGTCCCTGGCGCACCTCCTGATCCAGGCCGAGCTCAGGGAGGGACAGAAGCAGCATCAGACACAATTGAGGCCTGCAAACCAGCCAGAGAAGGTGTTATGACGCCCCCTCCCCCTCAGCAGGCTCCCCACATCCTAATGCCAGCTTCTCAGAAAGCAGATGCTTCTTATCACTTGCCCCCCCCCCCAAGCCCAGTAATGGCCTTTCCCTCACTTGCAGGGACAGAGCCACCTCTCTGCCGGCAGCCTCACACTTACCTGCCCGCCCACTTCTCCATCGCTCCTCCCTCGATGCCCTGAGCCTAGGAGAGGAGACCGGAAGTAAACACACTACTTAGGCATCTGGGTATGGAGGGGGCGCGCTCTGTGGGGACAGAAGCCTGGTGGTTACCTCTCCAAGCTCCAGAAAGCCAGGGGTTGGCAGGGATGGCTCCTCAGAAGGACATCTCCGAGTGAGGATGGAGGGGTGGAGGAAGACTGGCCCACCCCTTTATGACCCTAAGGGTGACAGCGGGAAGGAATGCTGCCCTTTCCTGTCGCCAAGGCTAGAGGGTGGGGGTCTGACTTCAGCCTCCCAACTGTAGCACAGTTCCCTCCCTTCAGCCTGCAGGAACTTCTTAGCTCCTCCCTCCTCTCAACTAGTGATTGTTTACCGGCCAGAGGAGGCCACACATGCGCACGTGTCTTCCTTAAGATGACTTTTTGTCTTGTTTGCCTCCTGCCCTTCCAGAGGTCCTGGACAGTTGAGGGAGGCATGGGTGAAGACTGCAGATACCCACTCTAAGCAGCTAAGAAGTCCCTTAAGGTTTCCTGTTCTTACTTGCCTCCCAGCCTTTTCTTCTGTTTTATTTTAACTAGGCTCCCTCTGGAACTCCGTGGCACATCTCTGCAGGCCTCAAACACTTTCTAGCCAAGAGATAAACTAAATGGGCTGATGCTTTAATCTCTTAGAGAACCAGGTGATTTTCCCATTTTATTTAACCTCCCTCTAGGGACCAGCGTCCCTCAGCACTGGTTCAGTGAGGGCTTATTTCAGGCCCGGTGATGATGGGCTGGGGGAACCTGGGAAGGAGAGATGCAGCCCTTGCTCCCCAGTCATAGTCCTATCATCCTGAGGAGCCAGGAAGTCCATCCTGAAGTCTAGCTTTCATCATCAGGGAAGTGGAGCTTGGAGCCCTAGCCTGGTCTCAAAGCCACAGCTTCCCCAGTCCTCTCCAGCTCCTTGCTGCTCAGGAGGAGCCCTTCCCACCCCCACTCCTCAACCCGCTCTTAGTTCTGCTTTCCAGGAAAAAAAAAAAAAAAAAAAATGTTTCTGTTGGATCTGAAAGGCACCCGGGAGAGGAATCCAAGGAGCTAATGCCGAGGTGGGCCAGCTTAGGGGCAGGAAAATGACAGAGGGAAGGGCAGGAATGTACTTGGGGGTAGCAATACTCTCAGTCCCACTCCCCTCCCTGAGACCCCAAGACCTGGAAGTTTGAGGGGGGTTTTGCAGAGGCTGAGCCTGAATGCCCAGGGTCACCTCAGCTGTTTTGGGTTGGGAAGGGGTTGCTGATGGCTGCTCCTTCCCCTGGCTGGGCTAGCCACTGAGGTCAGCAACTCCACCCTGATGGGGGCGTAGGGGCTCCAGAGAAGGGCCAACGGTCCACCCAAGCCTTCAGCTCTCTCCCTGGCCCTGTTGCTTGAGGTCAAAGAGGAGAGATGGGGCTGATGGTCACTGTCTGCCCCTTGTCTACTGCTGCGTACCCTCTCCACTCTCTCTCAGGCTCTGCTTCTCTCTGCCTCCCTCAGCAACCCCCCCATCTCTATCTTGCTGTCTCTCTCTCTACGGGTCTACCCAGTACACATAATCCTGTCCTGAGCTGGGTTTGGCTTTGGCAGTTCCCTGGAGAAGTGAGGGGTGGGGGGTGGGGGTGACGTGAACTCCTGGAGCCCTGGCCAGGCCTGGCTCCCTCTCTGGAAAAGTCCTACCCCACCCCCTGCACAGCTGGGCAGGGGACCGACACCCCCTCCACTGCAGAAACAGACACACATTTGTGCTCCTCACCCCTTTTTATGTTCCTCATCTGATGTGTCTCACTGCCCAGGGTGAGGAAAGGAGAGGTCAAAAGTGGTCATCCCCCTGGCAGGCTCGTCTGGACAAACCTGGGCCCCTCCTGGCCACACCTCCACACCAGCCAGTGAGGATCAAGGAGGACAGACCTGGGCAGGGCTAACCCCTTCAACCCCAGAGGGACCCACTTCTGGAAAATGGGCTGCTGCTGCAGGGGAGAGGGTGGGACAGCGAGTTTCAGGGCTGGCTGGAGAGTCCCTGCCCTGGGTCAGAACTCCTTGGTCCTCACTGTGCCCTCCATTCATGGGTCTTGGAGGACGATCCAAACAGGTGTCCTTCCTTTCCAGTCATCAGGCTCTGCCAAATCAAGGGCACCCCTGCGCAACCCTCCCAGCGTCCTTGACCCCAGTTCCTGGATTTACGGGGATGACAGGGGCACACATCCTCGAAGGAGGCGCCGGCGCGTGCGGGGAGGTCCTGGGTATGTTTTCCAACTTTACTCCGTGACTTAGTAGGAATTTTGGCTGATTCTCCGCCCGGGTGATGGGGCCAGAGTTCCACAGGATCCGAACCCCCCTCCCCAGGAATTCGACCCCAGGAACTGGAAGATCTTCCGAGGCTACAGAGCTGGGGCCGGGGTCGCGGCTGGGGCACGACCGCGGGACGCGGGACGCGGGACGCGGGACGCGGGACGCGGGGAGCTGGGGCTGCGCGGGCGCGCGCGGCGGGGCCTCTAACGGGACCCGGGAGAGAGGGCGGCCGGGGCCGGGGGTCCCGGCGGGGTCTGTACCTGCTCTGCGCGGGCCCCGGTGGCCCGTTAACCCTTCTGTGCCCGGGCGCTCCCTGGAGGCAGCCTGGCTCCGCGGCGGCCACTCCGGCCCCTGAGCGGGGCTCGGGACACTGCCTCCTCTGGCCGCGGCTCCGCCCCCGCGCCCGCCCCCGCCCGCCAGCGCCCCGCCCGCCACGCGCCCAGCCCGCGCCCCTCGGCGGCCCCCCACCCCCTGCTCGTCTGGGCCACCCACCCCAGGGCTGAGAGCCTCGACCACCGAGTGCCCGGCGCCGGACCACGGCTCGGGCGGAGCCGCGGCGGTTCCTACCCACTGCTGAGGCAGCCGTCGCTGGGCCCGTGCGCTGGACCGGGCCGGGGCTCTGGACTCCGGGACCCCGGCTTCCCAAGCGGGTCGGCGCGGGCTGCGCAAGGGGCGCGGATCGGCGTGGGCGAGCCCCGCGCAGGGAGGAGCTGCGCGCTGCAGCGGGATGAGCCATGGGACCCCGGGCCAGCGGGTGTCCTCGCGCTCGCCTCCCTGAGAGCCCGGTTACCCACTGCCTCTCCGGGACTGGGATGCAAGCTGTGTGGTGTGACAGCTCGGTGACCTCCATGAGCCTCGGTTTCTTTATCCACAAAATTTTACACATGGGGCGTAGCAGAAAGAATGCGCTGACCTGTGAGTTAGAGGATCTGGATTAGAATCTTGGATCCCTCCAGGAGCAGCTCTGTGATCTTAGATGAAGACTTCCACCTTTCTGTGCTGCAGTTTCCTCATCTGTAAAATGGGACTAATCTGATAACTATGACAAGGTTGCAGATATGTCTGTCCATGCGTAGCTGGAGGAATGCACCCCAAACCGGGAATGGGTGGCAACACCTGCAGAGGAAAAAATAGGCTTTTGCTTTTTAGTCCATACGCCTATATACTGTTTGAATTTTCACTCAGGAGCATTATCTATGTTATTAGTTATGTTAATAAAACAATAATTTATACAAAATGGCTGACATAGAGAAGAAATGGTCACTACTATTTAAAATTTTTAATTGCCATCTACTCGTAAACCACAGTCGTGCATTGTTGGGTCTACTCAGTATTTTCTTCTCTTTCTTTCTTTTAGATTTATTCATTTATTTCAGAGAAAGAGAGAGACAGGCGGACAGACAGAACTAGTGGGAGGGCCAGAAGGAGAGGGAGAAAAATACTCAAGCAGTCTGTGCTGAATGCAGAACCAGGACTCTGGATTGGATATCAGGACCTTGAGATCCTGATCTGAGCAAAAACCAAGACACTAAGGCTTAGTGGACTGCACCACCCAGGTGCTCAGTATTTTCAAACTTTTGTTTTTTACATTGACTTTTCAATATTTTAAAACCAGGTATTTCATAGCTTCTCTTGAAAAACAAAAACATGGGGGCGCTTGGATGGCTCAGTGGTTAAGCATCTGCCTTCCACTCAGGTCGTGATGGAGGGGGGGGGATCTTCGGATCCAGCCCCACATCTGGCTCCCTGCTTGGTGGGAAGCCTGCTTCTCCCTCTCGCACTCCCCCTGCTTGTGTTCCCTCTCTCGCTATCTCTCTCTGTTTAAAAAAAATAAAAAATAAAATCTTTTAAAAAAGGTGGGGGGGACGCCGGGGTGGCTCAGTGGGTTAAGGCCTCTACCTTCGGCTCAGGTCATGATCCCAGGGTCGTGGGATAAAGCCCCGCATCTGGCTCTCTGCTCAGCAGGGAGCCTGCTTCCTTCTCTCTCTCTCTGCCTGCCTCTCTGCCTACTTGTGATCTCTGTCTGTCAAAAAAAAAAAAAAAACAAAAAAAAAAAAAAAACTTAAAAAAAAAAAAGAAGAAAAACATAAAAATAGAAGTTCCAGAAACAACCTCTTACATCCCACAAAATCATAGGGTCCCAGGCACCCACACCTAAGGATTCTAAAGCACCTTTTTGCACTTGGTGCTGAGGACACAGAAGACAGTATATGGCCTCAAGGAGTTGGGTCTAGGTGGAGACAGCTAGCCATGGGGAACTAAACACTTGAACTCAACAAAAATAAATGTTATCTGGAAAAGATGAGGAAAGGGAAAATACAATGTGCTTTTAAAATCTAAGAATTGTTTCCTTATTTGAAACTCAGCATGCATATTTTGTTTTCTCAATAAATCCTTACATTCTTTCCAGACAAGGACTATTTAGGCTACTTTGTATCATCTCTATTTTTTCATACTTTGTATTTGTGCTTTATCCCCCCCTGTATTCGTAGGGTTAAAATAAATATTTGAATTGGAATGTTACAGAACAAATGAGTCCCAGGTGCCCAGGCCGGCTCTCCCAACTTTTCACCGCAGCTCAGAGGCCTCTGAGGTAGGTAGGTAAGCTGAGTGGGGACACCAGAGACTGCTGTAATTTTCTGGGGATTCAAGACCATGTTGCTAGAGCTTCTGTATTTTGTTTTTGTTTTTTCAGGAGAAGTTATACCCTGGTTTGAAAATATATAAAAGTCACTAAAAAAATTTCTTAGGACAGTAAGTACACTCCACAAAACATGACTATTGATCAGATTTGTCTACAAGCCTCAAATTTGTGCCTCTCCTTAAAACATCTTTAGCAATGGTCATGTGTTCCTAAAGAGCTTGGGGAGATAATGGGTTAATGCTGCCCTCCCAGGAGGGCTAGTTTATCTAGGGACTGTTGATGATACAGTCCTAACCCAGAGACATATTTATAGTCCTGGGTTTGGAGGGGAAGCCCCTTTGCTCAGACCTTAGAGCACAATGCAGGTGACGAAACACCCAGCCCACAGGGCCAGAGGAAGATATTTTAGGTCGGGGATCTTTCAGCACCCGGGGAATGACATCCCATCAGCATTCATTTATCTAAGAGGAGGCAAACTGCAGAACAGGAGGGAGCCTGGGAGAGGAGGGAAAAGATCTGCCTTTGACATTTGCAACTGCCATGAACTGAAGGTCAGAAATAGTCCTTTCCATTAAGAAGTGGCTGTGGACTGAAGAGCCCACAAGATTTACTACAGCTGTCACCTCCTGTGACTCGGTGGTCTGAAAATATTGTACCAAGGAAAGAATTTCCTATGGCTCAGCAACTTGTGAAGTACCAGATTAAATCTGTGGACACTGCCTCGAGGATAAAAAGAAGGGTTTTTCAAAGATTGTGTGAGAATTAGATGTTCACCCAAAAGCATCTGTAGAGATAGGACAGATAAAAGAAAAAGAGGGGGACAGGCTGAGTATTCGTCTGACTTTGAACTTAACACAGCAGTTTAATGATAATAGAGCTAACATGTGTACAGCACTTACTCTGTGCACGGTGCTCATCTTAACAGTTCTGCAAAGAACAACACAAAGAGAAATGCAGTACTCTGCCCCAAATCTCACAGGTCGAAGCTATTTTCCGTATATGTATGTATGTATGTATGTACAGATTTTTGAGAAATTTAGTTGAGTTGGCTTAATCATTTTTTTTCTAGTAGTAGATTAAGGGAGTTGTGTTTTGAATTAAGTAAAATTTTTAACTAATGTTTCCTGTGAGACATTGTCCTTATTCCAGATAAAGTTGCTGTGTACAGGTGGGGCCCAGGAACCCGTATGAAATCATCTGTCTTTTGGTTTGTTGTCACAGCAACCATTTTCAGAAAACCTGGTGTTGGCTTTTCTGCCTCTTGGAATCATGGTTTGCTCAACTCCTTTGTTCCAGAAGAGCCGCTCTTTTCCCAATCGCTACACACCAGGCTGGTCTCCAGCTGTTGATTCCCAGTGTCCTGTCACATTGGTTCACGCTGTTTTCTTTCACTGAGGCCATTCTTCTGACCATTAGGCTTTGCCTTGGCCCATTTAGCTCACTTCCCACAGGTTATTAAAACAGCCGATTGTGACCTTTTCCCTGCAAGGAACCCGGTGGGTGGGACCACTGGGCACCTCACCCTGCGCATAGCAGGCATTTAATAATTATGGGATGAGCCCATGAATGAGAAATAGGGAGCATGGTCTTAGCTCTGGCCACATTCTAGCTCTGATAGCTGTCTTGTCCTAGCATGGCTCCAGGGGCTCTAGGGTCATAAAATGACGCAGAAACAGAATGTGACCTGTTTGCCAAGTGAGGACCAAGACACAATAGGACGCTCTGGTTTCCTAGTCACTGCTCTGGAGACATTAAATGTGGTCAGAAACTCCGAAAGTCAGAATTCTTCTCAATTTGAGCTCCATATTTCAATCTAATAGTGCCCCTCAGGTAGGTCCTGGGTCCTCGGTGACGGACTTTTCCTCAGTACCTCCCTGAGCACGTGTCTGTCTGCTCTTCGGCATTCTACAGACCGGACACACTCAGCAAATATCAGTGGAATCGAGTGAATTGATTGGACAGAACTTGGCAGCCATTAGGTTTATAATATTGTCGGTACTTTGACAACTGTGTTAAGTGGTTTGGGCTCATGTGCATATCTTCTTTCATATGTGTTTGAGACATGGCCATAAAGCTAGGGCTTCTGGATTAGTCCTCTGAGATGTTTGTGGATATTCGTTGTCTGCTAAGTTGGAAGATTTCTCAGGCCATATCCTCTGTGATAGTCTCCACACAACCAATTTAACAGGTTTAATAAAATGGTACCTGTCTCCAGGGATGGGAAGGACTGGCCAGCACCTGTCCCTCTGATGTAAGCTCCCACTCAGCCTTGTCATTAGGATCTTAGAGAACATTCAAAAGTATCCACATGCCTTTGCAGCTACCAGGCCCTGGGGAGCCCACGGTGGTCCGAGCTGTTGCTGCCACTGCGAGCTGGTGATACTTGGCACCGGGTCCTGAAGAGACAAAGTGCTGGAGAACCGGAACCAATCCAGACTCCAGTTCCTTTTTTTGCCATTTGGAGACCTGTGTGGCCTCAGGCATGCTCGGCTTCAGCTTTGGCATCTCTAAAAATGGACTAACAACAGTGCACAGCTTCTCTACTTTGTAGGTTATTATAAAAACCAAAATAAAGATGATAGCTTGTGTGTGTGAGCTCAGAGTCCTGTACAAAAGGTGGTCAGTGTTATGGTTAACGATGCTGTTCAAATTGTTTTCCAGCTGACGTGCCATACAGATCAAGACTCTGCCCTGTGTGAAGACTTACAAGCTGTTCTGTCTAGAGGCCCTGACTTCTCTGACCAGGGGAGTCCCATAGCCCAGCATGACTCAGCAAGGACTTGCCAGAGATAAAGTGACATATTCATGTGTTCTCACAGCAGGTTGAGATGGCGGGAGGGCAGGGGGTGGGGGCAGCCTCTGTGCCAAGGACTGGGGGAAAAAGTGATGCTGCTGTCTGGGCAGAATTTGTCTTCCTTACTAAGACCTCTGGCTGCAGAGCCACCACCAGGACCGAGCTCTGTGATGTCTTCCCCACTTGGCAGGCTCCTTGCTGCCTTGGGGCTTCTGGACCAGAGTGTGAGATGCTGTGGGCTGGCTTGGGTTCAGCGGAAGCAGGTCAGAGATGCTCTGGGCAGAAGGGCTGGGTCACAGAAAGAAGGGCAGGCACTGCCTAGTGGTGGTGGGGACCAGGCTTCAGGACTCCAAGCGTTCTGAGAAAACAGAGCAACCTATTGTTTCGTTCTTGAGTCTGGAAGTGCACTTAGTGTCCTGGCCACACAGAGTACTGTAACCAATTCCAAGATCAACTACAGATGTGAATTAAAAGCAGGAAATAGTGCATGTTGTCCCCAGTAAGGAAGGTGACAGAAACCTATCTTCCCAGCCCAGAGAGGCTCCTACGAGAGAATAAAGGTCCATGTGATAACCGGACCCAATGTCCCACCCCACACCTAATTCCAGAAGTAAATTAAGAATTTTCCAAGCAGAGCAGAGGTAAACAGAGAAAGCAGGTTCTAGAAGTGATGGGGGTCCTATTCATGGTTTGAGGAAGGTGTCTCATTCGCAGTTACAGAACAAAACAGGGAAGGGCCAGCGGAGCACCAGATTCTATGGGCCAGAATCCATATTCCTATTTACCTGCGCCTCAAGAAATGGCTTCTTTCTCCAATGGATTGTCACTGGACACAGAAGACTCTAACTGCCTTAAGGAAGGAGTCACGGTAATTCTTCCCACATGACATGAATTTTGCTCTCGTGCCTAGAAGTTTCCCTGCCTTTCCTCTTCCTAGAGAAAGCCAGTTTGGTGTCAAATTAATCTTGACAGATTGTGCTGAAGGCCCAAGAAAGGCAGACATAAAAGGGTAAGAATAAGGGTACAAACTCAAAACTGTGGCCAGAGAGGCGAGCAGGGCTGCCAAAGGAGAGGCAAGAATTTCATACATACCAAGGCCTTGAAGTCAGAAATAGAAGTGTCTGGGCATGATGTGAAGGCAAGGCGAGTTGAGGCAGGAGGTAGTGCGGGCTTGCCCTCTGACCACAGGCCATGGCTCATTCGGGGACTTCAAGGGCCCTGAGTGGACAAATAAGGGCCACGTCTGCGCCTGGTGCTGGAGATGGTCTCCCCTTTCTGCTCACAGCCTTCCCTGCTCTTGGCAGCTTCAGGATCTAGTCTGGCTCTGAGCTTGGCATTCAGAGCTTTGCCCTGTGACCGCAGCCCGCCTCTCCAGCTTCACACCCCGCCAAACAGGCTGAGCCCCTCAGCCAGGGCCTATGTGTCTCCTTCCCTGCCTGGAGTGCCCTCAGCCCCCCCTCCCCTCTACGCTTGGGACATCCACCCCATCCCCAAGCCCCCACTCACTCTCTCTGAGCCAACTCCTTGTCTCCCAGGACCATCTCCATCCATCCCTCTCCTGGCCCCAACCCCTGGCTGAGGCAGCTGTCTCCAGGCCAGGGAGCCTCTCACCTAGGTGCTACTGACAGCCGCCTGCGGGGATTATTAAATCACAGGAACCGAGTCCCCAACCTGGCGAATCCTGTTCCCGAGGGGTTGTGTTCACACCCAAGCATGACGCCCCCATCTGAACCACTCACCGGAGGTTTGCCTGTGAACCAGGTACTCACGTGGGTGCAGGAACCCAGGCATGAAGGAATCACATTTCAATTAACTTCCCAACAATTTATTGCTCAAGCTTCCCTTACCCTGGGATGATGGAAACTCAACTATCCCTTTAGGGGATCCCACCCCAGCCTTCAAGCACTCCGCAGCATCAACTCCTCTTCCAGAAAGACCATGTGGGTGACGACAGAGGTGTTTATTCACCAAGGGAGAAGCTGACAAATCTCCCAGAGCAAAGGCCAGTTCCTCTTCCTTGCTCTGACCTTCCTGCCAGCGAGGTCACGAGGAGGGGACGCAGTGGGACAGACCCAGTCAGCCTGTGCCCATGATCAAGAACCCAGTGGAAGGCAGGGTCATGGTGGGGTCCAGCCTATTTACTTAAAACTAAAGTCTTCTCCCCAAACCTGATTCCTCTCCTGATTTCTCGCCTCCTGTTGTTGGGACCGTTCTTTGGAAGCCTAGAGTCACCTGAGTCCTTTCTCTCCTTGCTCTAGAATAGTGTGGAACATTAGAACGTTTTGCCCAGTCCTTCATTTTACAGGTGAAGCACTTGTGGCAGTTCTTGGCAAACCCAGAGTTAGACCTCAGGTCATTTCACAGATATGAAATCCAGGGCTCTGAGCCCAGAGACTGACTTTCTGGCCTTCACATAGTTATGCGTTCTTGTTCTTTCCGTGGCCATCACCTAATGAAGTTCCCCTGGCCTCCTACACGGATGATCAATGCAGAAGCCTGACACTGTGATCACAGCCTCCACAGAATGCCTTCTCGCCTTCCCCTTCCTCACACCCGACCTTCTTCAAGGTCAGCTCCACTGGCACCTCTCTCAGGGAGCCCGTGCTGGTCTGGCCAGACTTCTCTCCCTCCAGCTGCACCCGGCTCTGCCACTCCCTGCGGCTCCCCGCGGACCGCAAGCAAGCGCACTGCATCAGTAACTGGCTTCTCCGTTGCTCAGGGCCGGAGCTTTGCTTTAGACTTCTGGGTTTCACCTGCAGGGCCGGCTCTCAGTCACCTCTTGTGTGTGGCTTATGCGGAGGGGAAACCTTAGCAAAAGTCTTCGAAATGGCCACAGAGACATTAGTCCAAAAGAACTGGGGATACACGCCAAAAAGGAAGTGTTTGCCCCGTGCGGTGAGCGAGCTCCAAGAGTTGTGGAAGCACTCTGGGGGGAGAAAAGGGTGCATGGGGCCAGCAGGTGTCGCAGAACAGGAGGGGAGGCTGAACACGTTGAGGACAGAAAGGCAGAGCCAGGAGGGTGGAGGCTTTCTGTGGGCGGGAGGCAACTCAGCTCCCTCGGCCCCAGGGTTCCCCCACCCACAGATGCACCGGTGCACCTGGAGTTGGAGGTGCCACTGTCCCCAGGGGATTTCCAGGGCTCTCAGGTGACCACTAAAGGTTCTGCGGGATTTTTAGGGAGGTGATACACATGGAGTCTTCACTGAATCAGGCCCCGCCACAGTGACTCCCCACAAAATACTGGTTGATGTTATTATGTACTTATTCTAGAGTTAGAAGAAGGGGCAGGAACATTCTGTTTGGCTTTGCGAGTGGAAGTGGCTGTGCCGGTTCCCCATGTGGTCCAGAGGCCTCAGGAGGGTGTGGAAAGGTCTCAATTGTTCCGCAGCAGGGCAGGAGCTCTGGGGTTTAACTGACCTGCACATAGCCACCCTTGTACCCTCCTCAAGTGTGAACCAGGAGGCCCTAGCCTGCTCTGCATCCTGCCAGGGACCTTTCATCAGCGGCTGACTCCACTCCCTGACTCGTGGCCCCAGATTACTGGGGATCAGAATACCCGAGGGTGGCTGGTTCCTACCCCTGGCTGATGCCTGAGAACAGCTGGGTCCTGAAGGCCCGGCCAGACCTATTTGTGGGCAGGCAAAGCCTATCCAAACCGAGATGTTGGAGAGAATTCGAAAAAAACAGCCCCATCTCAGCTTCCATTCGCCTGGCTAGGGCCGGGCACGAACCCAGGCAGAACCGGGGAACTTTTACTCAAAGCAAAATGACCAACCAAGCCGTTGGGAGTTGAAGTGTGCTTGGATCTGAGCCAAGAGCTCCTGGGGGACTCAGCGGGGTGCTCAGGAGGTCCAGGATTCTCTCTTTGAAGGTGTGGGGTTCTGAGGAGCCTGGGGCATGGGCAGAGGAGGACAGTGGCTTCGGTGAACTGACCAAAGGTCATCTCTGGGACAGCTGTTTCTGTCACTCTCCCAGAACAGTGCAGGTGGTGCTTACTGGGCGGCTGAGCCCTCTGAGGACTCAGGGTGAGACTGCTCTAGGCGTGAGGCATGTGTGCACAGGCCGGGGGTGGGAGAGTCAAGTTAGGATCAGCCAGTATGTGTCTCTGCCCCTCCCGGGCCACACCAAGACTTTGGCACCTTCTTCCCCACCCATCCATTCCTCTCCAGCTTCGGTCCTTTACCCTGAAGTGGACTTTTAAAAATAGGTAAAGCACATGGTACTCAGTGAAAAGTTTCCCGTCCTGCCCTGCCCCCCACTCTCCTCTGCAGGGCATCGTGCACAGGTCCTTACTGAGGGGGCACGTGTGTATACAGGCATACAGGTCAATATTCTCCTTTTCTGGTCTTTTTTGGTGGCAGACTCCTCTGAGAGTCTGGAAAACTCTGGGTTACTCCCTAAAATAAGGCATGCACACACACAGAATTAGTGTTTAATTTCAGGGGTTTACTCCATGACCACTTTTGTCCTGCTCAGCAAGGGGTTCTGGCTGTGACTTGCAGCAACTGGGTCTGACCCCTATTTTCTCTGCTTAACGCTGTCTGCCCACATTCACACATCCCTCACCTGCCGGGATCTTCGCAAGATTTCATCGGAGGCGAGCTTTGAAGGCCTTGACAAAAGAGCTTTAGCAAAACAGCCATTTTGTGTCTTCCTTCAGTAACTTCCTATTATATTGAGACCAAAATAAAATCTCAACTCTTAGAATGGCTTGGAAGGCCCTTGACTCCCGGTGTCCCTGAACGTCCCTCCTGGTCTCATCCCACCATTCTCACCTTCTATCCACGCAGCTCTGGCCACAGCGACCTTCTTTCTGTTCCTTATCGAAGGTGTCAGAGCCAGGTCTCCCATCAGGGTCTTTGCTTCAGCAGCTCCCTCTGCCTGGAAAACTGTCTCCCCTGATGGCAGAACCCTTGGTTCCCTCTGGGTCAGCCCCCAGGTTGTGGCTCCGGGAGGCCCTCCCCAGCCACCCCTTCTCATGGCGTGTCCCTTCCACAGTACTATCCCATCCCACGGTCCTCAGGGCACTTACCACTCTGAAGTTATTTTACTTCTTTAGCCATTTACTGTCTTCCCCTACTAGGATGTGAACTCCCATCTCCAGCACTGCAGAATGGGGCCTGGCACACCCTAGGCACTCAGTAAACGTCTGTGGACTGACTAAAGGATCTCAGTGGAGGTTAGATAAGAATCTGGACACCCCCCAACCCCCCCCCCCCAAAAAAAAATCCCTTCTCCATCCCACCAAAGCAGCCCCAGGCAATCTATGGCTCCTGTTCTAGGCAAAATTCCGGCCTCTCCCTCATTTCTCTATTCCCAGATGTCCTACCCTTTTCCCAGATCTCTGGGGCCCCTCCTTCCCAATCAGCATCTAACAAAAACTCTTTTGTGATTTTATGCCTGGAAGATTTAATCTGAGTCAATTTGGCTTCTCCAGCTCTGGCTCAGTGGAGTCCAAAGGTCTGATCAGCGTTTCCAGTGGACCAGCCAGCAGCTCTGTTGTCTGAGGGCTCGAGCTCCACCCCAGGCGAACCGAGGGTACTGACGGAGGATGGTCCGAGCCTTGCTCCCTGAGCAGCCATTCCTGGGTCTTGGGGAAATAGACGAACACCAACCAGATAAGAAGAGCAAAGGCTATTTATTCAGAGCTTGCTACATCAAGGGGGTCAGTCAGCCATGGTCACTTGTTCTCAAAGAGACTGAAGGTCAGGCAGAGGGGTGGGAAAGCTTTATTTATAGCAGGAAAAAGGGAAGGATTCCGATGTGCCTTCTCTGTAGGCTGTCCGCCTGGGGAAGCTGTAAAGGCAGGTATCTAGAAGCCAGGCGTCCTGTGTGACTGGTTGGGGGTGCGTTATTTGGCCATTTACTGTCTTCCACATTGTTTGGCTCTAAGTTGCAATGTGGACAAAACTTGGGGAAGTTGTCCGTTCTGGCCATTTTGAGCCAATTGTTACAGAAAGTTCACGTTTCGCTTTCTGAATTTTAAGTAGAGATAGTCCTCTTACAGATGTGACCTATGGATAGCCTGGGTGTTTTCTTGTTGGATGAAGAGTTGGTCTGCTGGGCAGGTTTCTGCAGGTCATGGGTCGGAATTCTGTTTTTCCATCTGCTCTGGCCACTGCCTGGGTGTTCAGTCTCTTAGTCCACAGTGCAGATCAGTCTCTCGTTGTCTCCTCTTTCCCTCCCTTCAAGATGGGAACATCTTGGGGTGGGAGAATCATCACCATTCTGATTTCCTTCATTCAGCAGCTTTCTGGCAAAGGTCTTGGCTGTGCGAGGAATCTTGGTGAGAGGTGCAGGCTGAGCAGGACTGACCGGACGTCTCTCATGGGATTGGTTCTGCAGGGGGATTCTCGGTTGGGAAGGCTTTGTGATCAGTGTGGTGCTTCAGGAGTGGGATGGCTATAGATGGGAACTGGGGAGAGACGGGGTGGGGAGACTCTTGGAAGGGAATACGACGAGGCAAGGGCAGGTGGAGGGGTCTAGGGTAGTCACTTTCTCTCTGCCGCTGGGAGGCAGACATGGCATATGCGTGAAGGTGCTGTGTGAGTTGTGGAGTTTCGGCGTGAGGGAAGGCGGTGGGAATCACCTGGAAAGGGCCTCTCTCAAAACAAGGAGACTGAACATACCTAGGCAGCAATAATCGTAATACAAGCAGAAGGGCTCCTGGCTGGCTCAGTCATAGAGCATATGACCCTTAATCTCGGGGTTGTGAATTCAAGCCCCACATTAGAGCCTGGTTAAAAAATTAAAAAAAAAAAAATACTATCATTTACTGAGTTGGAGCCACTGTTCTGAGCCTGCCGAGAACCCCTACCACAGTCCGGTGAGGTAGTTACTATTATCATCTACATACTGCAGGTGAGATCCCTGAGGCACAGGCCAGTTAAGGAACTTGCCCTAAGTGCCAGAGGGGAGAGAAAGCTTAGATGTGTGCTTTGCACAAGATCAGCAACAATTGTGCACCTTCAAATGCTGTTTTTTTTTTTTTAAGATGTTATTTATTTATTCATGAGAGACAGAAAGAGAGGCAGAGGGAGAAGCAGGCTCCCCACTGAGCAGGGACCCCCCCCCCAAGTGGGGCTTCATCCCAGGTCCCTGGGATCATGACCTGAGCCGAAGGCAGACGCTTTACCATCTGAGCCACCGAGACACCCTCTTTCTGATTCAAGGTCTTTGTCCACAATGTGCATCCCAGTGCATCACTAACAATTAGCTATAATAAAAATCGGACCTCACTAAATGTGAGGAAGCGTCCTAACATTTGCAAGTATTAACTCATTTAATCTTAGTATATCATCCCCTGAGGTAAGGAATGTGATTATCATTTCCATTTTATGGAGGAGAAAACTGAGGAGTTATGTGGCACGGCCTATGCCTCAGTCCCTGGAGTCTGCACACCTACCACCGTGCCACCACCTCCTGTCAACAAGCGGAACCATGACTCCTCCACCATCAAGCCCTGACCCCCTCAGTGCTCCACGGCTAGGAGTTAACCCAAGTCCGTGCTTCTCGCCTTTCTGGACACTCTCCCCAGAAAAACATGCATGTGCACACACACCAACGCCCCTTAGGAAATTCACAGATACCCCCTCAAGTCTTTCCATGGCAAGTGGGTGATGGGGGAAGACTCTGGGGGTGAATGCTCCAGCCAGGGGGTATTCTGCAGTTTGGAACAAAAAAGGTCAACAAAAAGTCAAAAAGACTTTGAATTCTAAGAGATTTACTTTATTGAGAGAATGGAAATGAAATTCCACAGCTACTTTTATTTACTTCACTAGAAAACAGCCTGTTCAGGGCACCTGGGTGGTTCAGTCTGTTAAGCATCTGCCTTCGGCTCAGGTCGTGATCCTGGAGTCCTGGGATTGAGCCCCACGTCAGGCTTTCTGCTTGGTGGGGAATCTGCTTCTTCCTCCCCCTCTGCTCCTCCACCCTCTCCCTACTTGTGCATGCACGCTCTCTCTCATATTAATACATAACATCTTTTAAAAAAATTAAAATTAAAAAAAGAAAGAAAACAGCCTGTCCTGAGAGTCCCCATCTTTGGATAAACTTAATTACCCAACATGTCTCACACATCTAGCCAGCTGGACACTGCTGGAGAAAATCTCTTAATTCTGCCGATTTATGCCAATTCACATTTATGGGGTCTAATCCCAGCTGGGTCTTTAACACAACTTGGCAGCTCTTACTTGTACCAGATAAACACTCACACCCATGCTCACAATGGCCACTCCAACCCGTCTATAATGACTCTTTGAGCTTTAAGAGTTTTCATGTGTTAGAAGCACAATGGCACAAATTTTAATTCACATCCGCCAGGACTTTTATCCAGTTCCTCCCTCTACTTGGCCTCTTGACTCTTTATTTTGTTTGTTTATTTGGATAATTATTGATTTAGAGGCTAACATGCCTGGCACTGGGCTGGGCTCTAGGCCCCCACCATGGTCTCTCTTCCCATGCAGTTTACAGCCCAGAGAGAAAGACTGTCATTCCACATATAATTTCAAATATGATGAGGGACACTAAAAGGAAAGTAGAGAACTTGCCAAATGTGTTGATGTGGAGGTTTCAGGAAGGCCTCACTGAGGAAGTGGCATTTCCAGCTGAGTCCCAAAGGATGACATGTCAGTTTGGAATGCTTTGGGTTGCATACAATAGAAAATCCTACCAACAGTGAAACCATAAAGATGTTTATTATTTCCTTAAGAAGCCTGGAAGCAGAGTTTCAGGGCTTTTATTTGGCTCAACAATATCAAGGGCCATGAGTGGATAACCCTTCTTGTTTTTTCTTTCAGTCATAAGAGGGTTGCCATAGATTCAAGTGTGACTTCCTTACATAACATCATCTCAAAGCCCCGAAAGAGAAAGGGCTCTGGTTCCCAAGCAGCTCTCTTTCAAATGGGCACAAAAATTCATCCACAAATTCGTAGGAGTTTTCCTCTTGTGTCTTTTCTCCCAAAAGTGGGTCATAGGCCCACCTCAGGCACAGAGAGAAGGGGTTTCCCTGACTGACTCAGACCAATCAGGATTGATCCCATAGCACAGTGAGGACCCTACCTTTCCTGAAGCTATTCCTGCCTGTTGGATCCCTCAAATCAAAGGGTCTACCAATTCTGGATTTGGACACCTAGCTATTATGTAAACAATAAATATGTCTGAAATCTCTTAAAAGAATGAGAGAAGTAACAAGATCTGAGGAATTGCTGAATTGAGATGCCGAGATACTGGAGAGGATGGGAAAGTGGAGAAGTGAAGCCTCCTCTGAAGGCTACTTAAGCCTTCGGGCTTTGTTCTGGAACAGGCTGAGCTGCAATTCTGGCAGCCTCCAGAGGCTAGGGTGGAAATTTCAAAGTCAGGTGGTTCCAACCGCTAGTGCCCTCAGGAGATGGCAAAAGAATAAGTTCTCTTTAGAGGAAGACAATATTATCTTGAACCTCAGGGTGTTTCTATAAATAATTTTCTAAAACAATGTCTAGTACACAAAGATAACCCAAGGATTTCAGCACAAGTAAGAACAGTAGGTACAGTAGGTAACAGAAACAGACTCACAGGGTCTCCAGATACTGAGATGACTAGCATAGATTACAAAACAATTATGCTTACTATGTTCAAGGAATAAAAGCCAAGGATGGAAAATTTGGTTGGGAAATAGAAATTTTTAAAAATGATATTGTAGGGGCACCTGGGTGGCTCAGTGGGTTAGGCCTCTGCCTTTGGCTCAGGTCATGGTCTGGGGGTCCTGGGATCGAGCCCCGCATCGGGCTCTCTGCTCGGCAGGGAGCCTGTTTCCCCCCTCTCTCTCTGCCTGCCTCTCTGCCTGCTTGTGACCTCTGTTTGTCAAGTGGATAAACGGAATCTTTAAAAAAAAAAAGATATTGTAAATATTAAACAGGAAAAAAATGTAAATTCTGGAACTTAAAACCCAGTACCCCAAATTAAGAACTGAGAGTTTTACCAGTAGGTAAAATTCTTTCCTTTCTGCTATCTCTAACCCAGGCGCCCCAGGCAATGGTTTTCTAGATTGGATATCAAAAGCATAAACAATTAAAGTAAAAATAGAGGGGGCGGCCCTGGGTGGCTCAGTGGGTTAAAGCCTCTGCCTTCGGCTCAGGTCACGATCTCAGGATCCTGGGATCTTGAGCGCCACATCAGGCTCTCTGCTCAGCAGGGAGCCTGCTTCCCTTCCTCTCTCTGCCTGCCTCTCTGCCTACTTGTGATCTCTCTCTCTGTGTCAAATAAATAAATAAAATCTTAAAAAAAAAAAAAAGTAAAATTAGAGGGGCGTCTGGGTGGCTCAGTGGGTTAAAGCCTCTGCCTTCGGCTCAGGTCATGATCCCAGGGTCCTGGGATCGAGCCCCGCATCAGGCTCTCTGCTCAGCGGGGAGCCTGTTTCCTCCCTCTCTATCTGCCTGCCTCTCTGCCTACTTGTGATCTCTGTCAAATAAAGAAATAAAATCTTAAAAAAAAAAAAGTAAAAATAGATTGATTAGACTGTATAAAAATTTAAAGCTTTTGTGCTTCAAAGGATACCATCAAGAAAGTGAAAAGAAAGGGCACCTGGATGGCTCAGTCAGTAGGGCATGCAACCCTTGATCTCAGGGTCGTAAGTTCAAGCCCCATGTTGAGGGTAGAGTTTATTATTTATGATATACTAAGCCATAAAGCCAGTTTCAACAAGTCCAAAGGATTAAAATCATTTAGTGCTATTCTTTAGCCACAACACAATTATGCTAGAAATAAAAAACAAAAGGACAGCTAGAAAACCCCAGATGTTTGGCAATAAAACAATATATTTCTAAATAATTCATAAATCAAAAAAATTTTTTAAATAATTCATGAATCAAAGAAGAAATCATAATAAAATTACAAAATCTGAAATAAATAATTTAAAAACATTACATATCAAAAGTTGTGGGATACAAGCTATTCTCTTGATGGAAATTTATAGCCTTATACAGTTAGATCAGAAAAGAAGAAAATATAAAAATTAATGAACTAAATATGCATCAAAAAGTAGAAAAGAACAGCAAATTAAACTTGAAATTAGAAATGGGGAAATAACAAAGATAATTGAAAGCATACATACACACAATAGAATAAAAATAAAACAAGTTGGTACTTTGAGTAGACTAATAAAATTGATAAACCTTTGGTGAAATGAAATAGAAAAGAGAGAGAGACAGACAGACAAAAGGCTGGAATGAACCCTGTCAGGAATGAAAAACAGGGCATTACTATAGTCCCTGCAGATCCTCAGAAGAAACCAAGAGAATATTATGAACTTTAAGCTAAAGCATTGGAAAATTTTTATGGAATGGACAAATTCCCAAGGGGAAAAAGATAGTTTATAAAATACCCAAGAAGAAACAGGAACTCTGAATAGACCAGTAACTCAAAAGAACTGAAACCCTAGTTTAAAAATTTTCCTATAGGGGCGCCTGGGTGGCTCAGTTGGTTAAGCATCTGCCTTCAGCTCAGGTCATGACTCGGGTCCTGGTATGGAGTTCCCTATCAGGCTTCCTGCACAGTGGGGAGTCTCCTTCTCCCTCTGCACCTCCCCCCCAATTCATGCTTTTTTCTCTTGCTCTCTCTCAAAATAATAAATAAGTAATTCTTAAATAAATAAATAAAGGTAGAAAAATATTTCCCTACAAACAGGTTCTAGGCCTACATGGCTTCATCAGCAAGTTCTATCAAATATTTATGGAAGATATAAGTCAATATTGTACAAACTCTTTTAGAGAAAAGAAGTAATTAATTTGGAGCCTAGTACAATGTCATACACACACACACACACACTTTAAAAATACATGTATTTTTAAAGTTTTCAAAGAAAGAGAAGATGGAGGACTTAGGAGGACCCTAAGCTCACCTTGTCCCACAGATATAACTAGATAACACATCAGTGTAAATAACCTGAAACTTTCTATATATTACTATGTTTTGACGTCCTAGAAAAACCCTTTCCTGGCTTGAGAGAGACAATTCTTAAGAGATGGCAAAGGGCCCAGCTGGGAGCATCATCCAGGGCCGTCTCTCTTCTGTCTGGCCCCTGCAACCCAGGAGGCAATACTCCCCTGCCTTAATCATCCCAGGGCCAGGTGCCAGGCAACTAGGGACCAACCCTGGAGCCCAAAGCTGGCCAAAATTACTCAACTAGCCAGTCCTACACCCTTCCCTGACTTTTCCCCAGAAACCCCTGTAAAGGCCTAAATATTCCCACATCCCACTGTTTTCTGCCTTCTGACCACCCTGGTGTCTTTCCAATGTGGCCCTGTAAAATTTATTTTTTTCTTTTAAGATTTTAATTATATATTTGTCAGAGAGAGATACAGTGAGAGAGGGAACCCAAGTAGTGGGAGTGGGTGAGGAAGAAGCAGGCTCCCCGCTAGGCAGGGAGCCCAGTGTGGGGCTCCATCCCAGGACCCTGGGATCATGACCAGAGCCAAAGGCAGACACTCAACGACTAAGCCACCCACGCATCCCCCAATTTTTTTTTTTTAATTAGCAAAAGGTGGATTTGTGTCTCCTGTCCCTAAGACCTGTGCATTTTGGGGGGTTCCCCCCCTGCTCTTTTCTGTCTCCTCTGTTGCTGCACCTGACCGACCACCTCATATAAACCATAAACCATAGGCTTAATTCACTGAGCCACCCAGGTGCCCTGAGAATTTTTTTAAAAAATATTTTTATTTATTTATTTGACAGAGATCACAAGTAGACAGAGAGGCAGGCAGAGAGAGGAAGGGAAGCAGGCTCCCTGCTGAGCAGAGCGCCCGATGAGGGGCTCAATTCTAGGACCCTGGGATCATGACCTGAGCCAAAGGCAGAGGCTTTAACCCACTGAGCCACCCAGGTGCCCCAAATATGTACTTTTTAAAAAGATTTTCTTTATTTATTTGAGAGAGAGAGGGCATGAGAGAGGGGAGGATCAGAGGGAGAAGTCGACTTCCCGCTGAGTAGGGAGCCTGATGCGGGGCTCGATCCCAGGACTCCATGATCATGACCCTAGCTGAAGGCAGATGCTTAACTCACTGAGCCACCCAGGTGCCCCAAAATATGTAATCTTGATACCAAAACTTGATACGCTATGGAAGAAGAAAAATTACAGATAAATTTCATTCATGAAAAATGACACAAAAATTCTAAAGGAAATATTAGGAAGCTGAATTCAGCAATATGTGAGAATGCCACATCATGTTCAAGTTGTGTTTATTACAATTTTAGTAATGCAAGCTAAGTTTAATTTTAAAAATATCAATGAATGGGGCACCTGGGTGGCTCAGTGGGTTAAGCTGCTGCCTTCGGCTCAGGTCATGGTCTCAGGGTCCTGGCATCGAGTCCCACATTGGGCTCTCTGCTCAGCAGGGAGCCTGCTTCCTTCCTCTCTCTCTCTGCCTGCCTCTCTGCCTACTTGTGATCTCTGTCTGTCAAATAAATAAATAAAATCTTAAAAAAAAAATCAATGAATGAATTCACCATGTTAACAAACCAAACAAGAAAAATCATGGGTCATCTCCATAGCTGCAGGAAAAATATTTAATAAAAAAAATTGACATATATTAATGATACAAAACTCTTAGCGAGGGCGCCTGGCTGTCTCAGTTGTTAAAGCATGTGACTCTTTATCTCGGGGTCGTGAGTTCAAGCCCTATGTTGGGGTACAGATTACTTTAAAAAAATAAACAAAACTCTTAGTGAACTAGGACTGAAAGGGGACTTTCTTAATATGACAAAGGATACTACAAAGCACCAGTAGCAAACATCATGTTAATGGTGAAATGTTGAAAGCTTTTCCTTTGAGGTCAGTGATTTATTATGGTATATATAGCAAGTTACCTCAACACTTCATGGACTAAAACAACAAATATGTATTATCTCATGGATTCTGTGCTTTAGGAATTTGGAAGTGACTTAACTGAGTGGCTCTGGCTCAGGGTCTCTCTTAAGTTGCAGTCAAGAAGTGAGCTGGGGCTATAGCCATTTGAAGACCTGACTGGGGTCAGAGGACCCCTTTGAGGCCACTCACATGACTGTTAGCAGGAGGCCACAGTTCTTTACTTGTTGGCTGGAGTCCTCAGTTTCTCACCATAGACCTCTTCTCACGAGATGGGAGGTGGCTTCCCCTAGAACTAGTTTCCATGAGAGAGAGGCAAATGTCCCCATGTCTTTTATGTCCTAGTCTCACAAGTGACATACCTTTACTTCTACCATGCTCAACTGGTCACACAAACAATACGAGAGGGGACTACATGAGGGTGTGAAGACTAGTAGAAGGTATTGACATTGAGGGCCATCTGGAAGGCTGGCTACCACATAAGATCAGAATGCCCTCTATCTCCACTTCCCATCAACATTACTTAGAGGTCTATCCAGAGTAGTAAAAAAGAAAAAGAAGAAAAAAAGAAAGAAAGAAAGAAAAAGAAGTAAAAGGCAAAATGATTGGGGTACCTGGTTGGCTCAGTCAGTACTGCATGCAACTTTTGATCTCAGGGTCATGAGTTTAAGCCCCATATTGGGCATGGAGCCTATGTTAAAAAAAAAAAAAAAAGCAGGGGCAAAAGGATTAGAACGAAGGCGTAAAAATATTGATATTTACAGAGAATGACTATGTGTGTAGAAAATCCCAACGACTCTACATCTTTCCCTCTCATAGCCAACCCCAGGGTGCCGAAGTAGTAACAGCTCTCACCTTGCAGTTCTTCACAAGCCAATTCCACTGACAGCACGTTCCACTGAGGGGGAGATAAAGGTCCTCAGGGAATGGGCAAGGTTTCTCTGAAAAAAATGGAAGCTATGGGGGCGCCTGGGTGGCTCAGTGGGTTAAAGCCTCTGCCTTCAGCTCAGGTCATGATCTCAGGGTCCTGGGATCGAGCCCCGCATCGGGCTCTCTGCTGAGCGGGGAGCCTGCTTCCTCCTCTCTCTCTGCCTGTCTCTCTGCCTGCTTGTGATCTCTGTCTGTCAAATAAAATAATAAATAAAATCTTTAAAAAAAAAAAAA
>NW_022631136.1:693693-801193 GCF_010015895.1 Lontra canadensis | reverse complement strand
GGGGGGGGGGAAGCAGGCTCCCTGTTGAGCAGAGAGCCCGATATGGGGCTTGATCCCAGGACCATGAGATCATGACCTGAGCCGAAGACAGAGGCTTAATTCACTGAGCCACCCAGGTGCCCTGAGAATTTTTTTAAAAAATATTTTTATTTATTTATTTGACAGAGATCACAAGTAGGCAGAGAGGCAGGCAGAGAGAGAGAGAGGAGGAAGCAGGCTCCCCGCTGAGCAGAGAGCCCCATATGGGGCTCGATTCCAGGACCCTGGGATCATGACCTGAGCTGAAGGCAGAGGCTTTAACTCACTGAGCCACCCAGGCCCCCCCTCTTTTTTCTTTTAAGATTTTATTTACTGGGCGCCTGGGTGGCTCAGCTGGTTAAACAACTGCCTTCAGCTCAGGTCATGATCCTGGAGTCCTAGGATCGAGTCCCGCATCGGGCTCCATGCTTGGCAGGAAGTCTGCTTCTCCCTCTGACTATCTCCCCTCTCATGCTCTCTTTGTCTCACTCTCTCTCTCTCTAAGTAAATAAATAAAATCTTAAAAAAAAAAAAAAGATCTTATTTATTTGACAGAGAGAGACCTAGCAAGAGAGGGAACACAAGCAGGGGGAATGGGAGGAGAAGCAGGCTTCCTGCAGAGCAGGGAGCCTGATGCAGGGCTTGATCCCAGGAGAGTGGGATCATGACCTGAGCCGAAGGCAATCATTTAACAACTGAGCCACCCAGGTGCCCCCAAAGAGAGAATCTTAAACAGTACAGTGCAGCATGCAGAGCAATGTGGGGCTTGATATCATGACCCTGAGATCATGACCTGAGCCAAAATCAAGAGTTGGATGCATAACTACTGGGTATTTACTCCAAAGATACAAATGTAGTGATCTGAAGGGGCATGTGCACCCCAATGTTTATAGCAGCAATGTCCACAATAGCCAAACTATGGAAAGAGCCTAGATGTCCATCAACAGATGAATGGATAAAGAAGATGTAGTGTGTGTACACACACACACACACACACACACACACACACACAATGGAATATTATGCAGCCATCAAAAAGTGAAATCTTGGGACGCCTGGGTGGCTCAGTTGGTTAAGCAGCTGCCTTCGGCCCAGGTCATGATCCCAGTGTCCTGGGATCGAGTCCCACATCGGGCTCCTAGCTTGGCGGGAAGCCTGCTTCTCCCTCTGCCTCTGCCTGCCGCTCTGTCTGCCTGTGCTCGCCCGCCCTGTCTCTCTCTCTCTCTCTCTCTGACAAATAAATAAAATCTTTAAAAAAAAAAAAAAGTGAAATCTTGCCATTTGCAATGACACAGATGGAACTAGAGGCTATTATGCTGAGCGAAATAAGTCAACTGGAGAAAGACAATTATCATATGATCTCCATGATATGAGGAATTTGAGAAACAAGACAAAGGATCATAAAGGAAGGGAGGGGAAAATGAAACAAGACAAGACCAGAGAGGGAGACAAACCATAAGAGACTCAATCTCAGGAAACAAACTGAGGTTTGCTGGAGTGGAGGAGGTTGGAAGGAATGGGGTGGCTGGGTGATAGACACTGGGGAGGGTATATTTTGTGGTGAGCACTGTGAATCATGTAAGACTGATGAATCACAGACCTGTATCCCTAAACAAATAACACATTATACGTTAAAAAAAAAAAAAAAAAAGAGCTGGATACTTAACTGACTGAGCCACCCAGGTACCCTTTAGCCACTGAATTTACAGGAATTTGTTACAGCAGCCATAACAAATGAATACAGACAGCGTTAGTCTAAATTTTTTTTTAATTTTATTTATTTAACAGAGAGAGACAAAGAGAGTGTGAGAGAGAGCGAGCACAAGCAGGGGGAGTAGCAGAGGGAGAAGGAGAACCAGGCTCTCCACTGAGCAGGGAGCCCGATGCGGGGCTCAATCCCAGGACCCTGGGACCATGACCTGAGCCGAAGGCAGATACCCAACCAACTAATAAGCCACCCAGGTGCCCCTTAGTCTAAATTAAAAAAAAAATATTTCTAAATTTATTTTAGAGGAACAGCACAGTGGGGAGGGGTAAGGGAAGAGGGAGAGAGTCGTAAGCAGACTCCACACTGAGCGTGGAGCCCAATGTGGGTCTTTATCTTACAACCCAGAGATCACAACCTGAGCTAAAACCAAGAGTATGACCCTTAACCAACTGTGTCACCCAGGTGCCCCTCTAAATTTTTATTTAAATTTAATATTATACACACCATCTACTCAATAAAAATTTCCAGGCTTTCACAGCACTTTACCAAAGGTATTAGGAGAAACTAAACTACCACTGTCAAAGATGTGAAGGATAGCAAATCATTCTGCGAAGGAGACCCAAGACCAGAGTATAGCTGTGTTTAAGAGACAAATTCTAGGGGCAAACAGCAGGAATGGTTCCTTCTGGAGGCTCCAGGGAAGAATCTTTTGCTTGTTTCTTTCAATTTCTGGTTGCTGTTCACATCACTCCAAACTCAGCTTCGACAGTCAAATGCCTTTTCCCCTTTTGATATCATATCTCACCCTGCCTCTTTTTTTTTTTTTTAATGTTTTAAAAGATTTTATTTATTTATTTGACTGAAAGTGTGAGGGAGCACAAGCAGGGGGAGCAGCGGGCAGAGAGAGAGGGAAAAGCAGACTCCCTGCTAGTGCTGGATCCCAGGACACTAAGATTATGACCTGAGCTGAAGGTAGATGCTTAACTGAGCCACCCAGACGCCCCACCCTGTCTCCTTCTTATGAGGACCTTTGTGATTTACATTCAGGGACTGTTCAGATAATCCAAAATAATCTCCCCATCTAAAAGTCCATACTTTTAATCACATTCTGCAAAGTCCCTTTTGCCATGTAAAGGTAACACTCACAGATTCCAGAAATTAGGACCTGGATATCTTTGGGGGCCATTCATCAGCTTACCACAGTACAAATATAGTACAATGTGAGTCACAAATACAAGTCACATTTATAATTCCAAATACTTTAGTAGTCATATTTTAAAAAGTCAAACATGGGGGGGTGCCTGGATGACTCAGTGGGTTAGGCCTCTGCCTATGGCTCAGGTCATGATCTCAGGGTCCTGGGATAGAGCCCCACATTGGGCTCTCTGTTCAGCGGGGTGCCTGCTTCCCCCTCTCTCTGCCTACTTGTGATCTCTCTGTCAGATAAATAAATAAAATCTTAAAAAAAAAAAGTCAAACATGGGACGCCTGGGTGGCTCAGTTGGTTAAGCAGCTGCCTTCGGCTCAGGTCATGATCCCAGCGTCCTGGGATCGAGTCCCGCATCGGGCTCCTTGCTCGGCAGGGAGCCTGCTTCTCCCTCTGCCTCTGCCTGCCATTCTGTCTGCCTGTGCTTGCTCTCTCTCCCTCTCTCTCTCTGACAAATAAATAAAATCTTAAAAAAAAGAAAAAGTCAAACATGGAATACTATCAAGCCATCAAAAGCATTCATATTTTTGCAATGACATGGATGGAACTAGAGGGTAATTACGCTAAGCAAAATAAGTCAACCAAAGAAATACAATTATATGATCTCATTCATATGTGGAATTCAAGAAACAAAAGGGGATCATAGGAGAAGGGAAGGAAAAATAAAACAAGACAAAATCAGAGAAGGAGTGAAGCCATAAGAGACTCCTAATCATAGGAAACAAACTGAGGGTTGCTGGAGAGGAGGGGGGCTGAGGGATGGAGTAACTGGGTGATAGACATTAAGGAGAGCACATGATATAATTAGCACTGAGTGTTATATTAAGATTGATGAATCACTGAACTCTACCTCTGAAGCCAACAACACATTATATGTTAATTAACAATTTACATTTTTAAAAATAGAAAAATATTTAAAAAGTCAAACCCAAAGAATACAAAAACACTAATTCAAAAAGATATATGCACTCCTATGTTTACTCAACATTATTTATAATAACCAAATTATGGAAGTAGCCCAAATGTCCATCAATAGATGAATGAGGGCTCCCTGGGTAGCTCAGTCAGTTAAGCGTCTGCCTTCAGCTCAGGTCATGATCACAGGGTCCTGGGATCAAGCCCTCCATCAGGCTCCCTGCTCAATGGGGAGCCTGCTTCTCCTTTTCTCTCTCCCTCTGCCTCTCCCTCTGCTTGTGCTTGCAGGCACTCTCTCTCTCTCTAATAAATAAAATCTTAAAAAAAAGAATATTCTATAAAAAATAGATGAATGAATGTAGATGTATATGCACAGGCATGCACACACACACACACACACACACGGGAATATTACTCAGCCATAAAAAAGAATGGAATCTTGCCATATGTAACAACATGGATGCGTCTACAGAGTATAAAGCTAAGTGAAATAAATCAGAATCAGACAAATACCATGCAATTTCATTCATGTGGAATTTAGGAAACAAAACAAATGAACAAAGAAAAAAAAGACAAACGAAAACTATACTCTTTCTTTAAAAATTTTTATTATGGGGGGGTGCAGAAGGAGAGAGAGAGTATCTTAAGCAGGCTCCACACTCAGCACAGAGCCCGACAAAGGGCTCCATCTCATAACCCTGAGATCATGACCTGAGCCAAAATCAAGAGCCAGACACCTAACTGACTAAGCCACCCAGGCATCCCCCCAAAAACCAACTGCTAACTATAGAGGATAAACTGATGGTTACCAAAGGGGAAGTGCATGGGAATGGATAAAATAGTATACTTATCATGATGAGCACGGAGTCATATCAAGAATTTTTGAATCACTATATTGTACACCTGAAACTAATATAACACTTACATTAACTATCCTGGAATTAAAAAAAAAATCAAATGAGACAGATGAGAATAATTTCAATAATCTACTTCATTTAACACAATATACCCCAAATATCATTTCAACATGTCATCAATACAAAAATTATTAACAAGATATCTGAGATACATTGCATTCTTTTTTTTCATGCAGAGTCTTTGCAATCTGGTGCTCCTTACACTTACAGGACTACGGCAGTTGAAACCAGCCACATCTCAAGTACTCAATACCCACAGTGACTGGTGGCTACTTCATTGGACAGCACGGTCAGCTACTAAACTGGAAAGTCACGGAATAACCATTCAGAAAAAGATTACAACAATGTGGGCTTTCAGTTTTTCACACTTAGATAAAATACTCTGTACAGACTATTCTTAACGTTTGATACTGATCATTAAACAAGAGCCAAGACACTCTTTTTTTTTTTTTTCCCCAAGACACTCTTGAAAAAGAACTATGGCGGAGGACTGCCTTATAGATACCAAAATTTGTTACAAAGCTACAGACTGGGAGCGCCTGGGTGGCTCAGTTGGTTAAGTGTCTGGCTTCGGTTCAGGTCATGATCTCAGTGTTCTGATGTTGAGTCCTGAATGGGACTCTGCACTCAGTGGGAAGTCTGCTTCTCCCTCTCCCTCTGCCCCTTCCCTTGCTTATGCTCTCTCTCTCTCTCTCTCTCAAATAAAGTCTTTTTTTTTTTTTAGATTTATTTATTAGAGAGAGAGAGACTGTGAGCATAAGCAGGGGGAGCAGCAAAGGGAGAGGGAGAACCAGGCTCTCCGCTGAGGAGAGAGCTGGATGTGGGGCTTGATCCTAGGACCCTGGGATCATGACCTGAGCCCAAGGCAGATGCTCAACCCACTGAGCCACCCAGGCAGCCCTAAATAAATAAAGACTTAAAAAAAAAGAAAAGCTAAAGACTGTGGGGAAACCTGGGGTGGCTCAGTCAGTTAAGCATCCAACCCTTGATCTCAGCTCAGACCCTTGATCTCAGCGCAGATTTTGATCTAAGAGTGATGAGTTCAAGTCCTGAATTGGGCTCCACGCTGGGCACAGAGCCTACTTAAGGACTGAGCCACCCAGGTGCCCAGGAGCCTACTTAAAACAAGAAAGAAAAAATGGAAAAAGCACTAAACATAATGACAATTACATTCAATTTAAAAACATTTTATCACCAAAGACACTGTTAAGAGAGTGAAGAAGCAAAATATTTCCAATATATTACCTGTCAAAGAGTTCGTATCTGGAAGAACTACAAATCAATATGGAAAAGTCTAACAGAAAAAATATGCAAGAGACTTGAGAAGACATCTCACAGAGGATATCCAAATGGCCAATCAACACATAAAAAGTGTTTAACCTCATTTATAGATATGGAAATGCAAATTAAACCCAATACAAACAAACTCACCAGAATAGCTAAATATACAACCTTAAGAGTTGGTAAGAATGTGTAACAGGAACTCTCAAACCCTGCGGATAGGAATAAAAATTAGTACAACCACTTTGGCATTATCTAGTTAGGCTGAGGAGACTCTGACACAGTCATCCAACTCCTAGCTCCCCTGTACACCCAAGAGAAATGCACATATTTTTTTTTAATTTTAGCATATTTGAAATAGCCTAAAATTGTAAACAAGCCAAATATCCATCAACAATAATACAGATAATTGTGGTATATTTCTAAAAACGGAATTCTATGAAAATTAATGAACTATGGTATATGGAAAAATGTGAATGCAAGCTTAAAAAGCCAGACATACAAAAAATATGATCTAATTCCATTCTTTTTTTTTTTAAGTTTTTTTTTTTTTTTTTTAATTGACAAAGAGAGATCACAAGCAGGCAGAGAGCCAGGCAGAGAGAGAGGGGGAAGCAGGCTCCCTGCTAAGCAGAGAGCCCAACATGGGGCCTGTTCCCAGGACCCTGAGATCATGACCTGAGCCGAAGGCAGAGGCTTAACCCACTGAGCAACCCAGGCGCCCCTCCATTCTTTTTTTTTTTTTTAAACATTTTATTTATTTGACAGAGAGAGAGCACAAGTAGGCAGAGTGGCAGGAAGAGGGAGGAGAAGAAGCAGGCTCCTAAGCAGGCAGCCGGATGCGGAGCTGGATCCCAGGAGGCTGGGATCATGACATGAGCTGAAGACAGACACTTAATCGACTGAGCCACCCAGGCGCCCCTCTAATTCCATTCTTATGAAGTCCCAAAATGGGTAAAATTAAGTGACTGTGCATTCTTCATAATAGCAAAAATGTGGAAACATTCCAAACATCTATCAACAGATGAATGGATAAAGAAAATGTGGCATATCCATACAACAGAATATTATTCAGCCATAAAAAGAAATGAAGTTCTGCTACATGCTTTAACATGGATGAACCTTGAAAACATTACGTTAAAAGAAATAAGCAAGACACAGAAGTACTTCCAATTTTTTAAAAAGATTTTATTTATTTATTTGACACAGAGAGAGATCACAAGTAGGCAGAGAGGCAGGCAGAGAGAGAGAGGGAAGCAGGCTCCCCACCGAGCAGAGAGCCTGATGCAGGACTCGATCCCAGGACCCCGAGATCATGACCTGAACCAAAGGCAGAGGCTTAACCCACTGAGCCACCAGGCACCCCAGAAATAATTCCATTATTGAAGTACTTGCATGAGGTTACTAAAATAAGCAAAGTCATAGAGATAGAAAGAGGATGAGAAGTTACTAGGGGCAGGGAGGAGGTGGCCAATAAAGCTTAAAAAAAAAACAACAACAAAAACCTAAATGATTGCTACAATTGTGGGGAGCACAGCACAAGGTATAAACTTGTCAAATCACCGTGCCATACACCTGAAACTATGCAACAGTGTGTGTCAACTCTATTAAAAAATAATTTTTTAAAAAATGCCAAATGTTTGTTAAAAAACAAAAACCCAAACCAAAAAAACCCAAAAGGGTGCCTGGGTGGCTCAGTCCGTTAAGTGTCTGCCTTCAGCTCAAGTAATGATCCCAGGGTCCTGGGATCTAGCCCTGTGTAGATTTATTAGAGAGAGAGAGATACATGTGAAATAAATAAATAAAATCTTAAAAAAAAACCCCAATAACCAAAAAACCCTAAATCACTGTTTTTAGGATTCATATTTAGGTGGCAAAAATATAAAGAAAAAGCAAGGGGTGCCTGGGTAGCTCGGTGGGTTAAGTCTCTGCCTTCGGCTCAGGTCATGATCTCGGGGTCCTGGAATTGAGCCCCACATCGGGCTCTCTGATAAGCAGGGAGCCTGCTTCCCCCTCTCTCTCTGCCTGACTCTCTGCCTACTTGTGATTGATCTCTCTCTCTCTGTCAGGTAGATAAATAAAATCTTAGGAAGGAGAAAGCAAGTAAATGATTACAATAAATATGATGACAGGAGAGTCGTTCCTTTACAGGGGTGAGGAGCTTGAACAGAAAACAGCACTCTGGAGGGCTTTTGGGTGCTGGCAGTGTCCATGTGCTTAACCTAGGTGGTTGTTGCAAGGAGTTTCACTTTATAATCACCCATTGAACTGCACATTTATTTTCAGTACAATTTTTAAATGTGTGTTATTTTACACAATGCTTTTTTTTTAATTTAAAATTCAGCAAGAACAAGGTATTAGGGGATTGGAAGATGGCTTGTTTAGTAGGCAAGAGATGTCTTGCCACAGAGGTACAGAGCTTACCCGTTTTACAGAGAGGGGAACAGAGTTCCATTCAGAAGACAGCATGCCAAAGGCCCCCCAAGTACAAAAGAACATGGTGAACCTGAGGAACTGAAAGGTAAGCAGCCGAGTTCTGAGGGGGCCTTCAGAATAAGAGGGAAGAGGTACATGTGATTAAGTCTGAGGACTGCAGAGGCCAGATGGTGGAAGGTTGGGCAGCCAAACACTGTTGTAAGGGAACAGTGGGATATCACTGAGATATATATATATATGTATTTTAGAGAGTGAGAGAAACGGGGAAGGGGTAGAGGGAGAGGGAGAGAATCTGAAGCAGGCTCCATGCCCAGTGTGTAGCCCTATGCAGATCTTGATCCCAGGACTCTGAGATCAGGACCTGAGCTGATACCGAGAGTGAACACTTAACTGACTAAGCCCCTCAGGAGCCCTATCACAGAGATATTTTAAAGCAGTGAAGTGACCTGATCACACCAGTTAGCAGGTCATTCTGCCTGGACTGTGGAGAATGGACTGGATAGCACCAGGAGACCATTTAGGAAGCCACTTCAATAATTGTGAGGGTTGGGGCGACTGGGTGGCTCAGTGGGTTCAGCCTCTGCCTTTGGCTCAGGTCATGATCTCAGGGTCCTGGGATTGAGCCCTGCATCAGGCTCTCTGCTCAGGAGGAGCTTGCTTCCCCCTCTCTGCCTGTCTCTCTGCCTACTTGTGATCTCTCTCTGTCAAATAAATAAATAAAATCTTTAAGAAAAAATAATCATGACAGTTGGTGGAAGCTTGGACAAGGGTGAAGGCACTGGAGAGGTGAGGAATACAATGTCCTTGGGCCTTGTGTTCATTTCACAACTCTGTTTAACTGTATGTAGCACTATCTCCCCATTTTTTTATGAAGTTAAAAATATCGGGGTGCCTGGGTGGCTCAATGGGCCACCCCATCGAGGCTCTCTGCTCAGCAGGGAGCCTGCTTCCCTTCCTCTCTCTCTGCCTGCCTCTCTGCCTACTGTGATCTCTGTCTGTCAAATAAATAAACAAAATCTTAAAAAAAGAATCTTAATGTTATACTGTATATCCTATGACATACTGTACCCTACCATATAAACTTGTATATACATTTTAGGCACAGAGTTATGAACACAAGACTTACGGCCACTGTATTTTCTGAGTGGTTTACCGGATTTTCAAAGGTTATGTTGACTATGTAACTTTTGTCTTAAGTACTGTCTTCAGAACCTAACCGTGGTGTAAGGGACAACTCCACTGCTGATGGATTTAAGAGGTATTTAGGAGATTTGGTGACTGACTGGAATAGAAGGAAGGAGGAAATTGAAGAATGATACTCCCAGATCTCTTGCCTAAACAACTGGGGCCCACTGGGGCAGGAACAGTTCGAGGGTAGAGATGATCACTTATTTTTCTCAATATTTTATGAAAAATTTCAAAAATGCAGAGAAGTTGTCAGATTGTAGTGAACATCCATATACCTACTGCCTAGGTTCTACAACTCACTCACTGTTCTAACTTCTTTCTCATATCTTCCCACATACCCAGAGGAGTTCTAAGCTGAAATCTGTTGTACCCAAGAGATTTCCAAGTGTCATATCTAGTAAGCTACTGGTCTACAGAACAGAAGTACATTTATTTTTTATTTATTTTTTTAAGATTTTATTTATTTATTTGTCAGAGACAGAGGGAGAGAGAGTGAGCGAACACAGGCAGAGAGGCAGGCAGAGGCAGAGAGAGAAGCAGGCTCCCTGCTGAGCAAGGAGCCCGATGTGGGACTCGATCCCAGGACCCTGGGATCATGACCTGAGCGGAAGGCAGCCGCTTAACCAACTGAGCCACCCAGGCATCCCCTGAACAGAAGTACATTTAAAGAGCAGGCTGCACATGCGGCCTCCTCTTCCTCACCTCCCATTCCATTCATACTCAATTCCCTAGAATTGGGCTTTTAAAAAAAAGTTTATTTTTAAATAATCTCTACACCTAACATAGGGCTTGAACTCACAACCCTGAGATCAAGAGTCACATGCTCTTCCAACTGAGCCAGCCAGGTGCCCCTAGAATGTGGCTCTTTTTTTTTTTTTTTTAAAGATTTTATTTGTTTATTTATTTGAGAGAGAGAGAGCGAGCTCAAGTCGGGGAGAAGGGGAGAGGGCTGGAGGGCAAAGGGAGATTGAGAGGGACAAGCAAACTCCCCACTGAGCAGGAAGCCTAACACTGGGGCTTGATCCCAGGACCTGAAATCATGGCCCGAGTCAAAGTTAGATGCCCAACTGGCTGAGCCACCCAGGTACCCCTAGAATGTGTTTTGTTTTGTTTTTAAGATTTTATTGGGGCGCCTGCGTGGCTCAGTGGGTTAAAGCCTCTGCCTTCGGCTCAGGTCATGATCCCAGGGTCCTGGGATCGAGCCCCACATTGGGCTCTGTGCTCTGCAGGGAGCCTGCTTCCTCCTCTCTCTCTCTCTGCCTGCCTATCTGCTTACTTGTGATCTCTACCTGTCAAATAAATAAATAAAAATCTTAAAAAAAAAAAAAGATTTTATTTATTTATTTGACAGAGAGGGAGAAAGCACCAGCAGGGGGAGGGGCAAAGGGAGAAGCAGGCTCTCTGCTGAGCAGAGAGCCCAATATGGGGCTTGATCCTAGGACCCTGATATCATGACCTGAGCTGAAGGCAGACGCTTAACCGACTGAGCCTCCCAGGCACCCCTAGAATGTGGTTTTAACATCTTCCTTCTGAAGGTGCTTTAAAAAAAAAATTTTTTTTAAGATTTTATTTATTTATTTGACAGAGATCACAAGCAGGCAGAGAGGCAGGGAGGGGGTGGGGGAGAAGTAAGTCCCTGCTGAGCAGAGAGCCCAATGAAGGGCTCAATCCCAGGAGCCTGAGATCATGACCCGAGCCAAAGGCAGAGGCTCAACCCACTGGGCCACCCAGGCGCCCCCTGAAGGTGTTTTCACTAAGACACTGATTACTTTAGACTCCAAAACTGAACTCGTTATCATCCTCCTGTAAAACCTGTCCTCCTTCTGTACATTCTACCTTACAGGTACCCAATCCTCAAGTTTGGGAGTCATTTTAAGATATCTCTGGCAGCAAGCAGGGTCTGTCAGTCCCATCTCTTAAATATCTTTTTTTTTTTAAAGATTTTATTTATTTATTTGACAGAAAGAAAGAGAGAGAGAGCAAGCAGGTGGAGTAGCAGGCAGAAAGAGAGGGAGAAGCAGGCTCCCTGCTGAGCAAGAAGCTGGATGCGGGACTCCATCCCAGGACCCTGGGGGATCAAAACCTAAGCCAAAGGCAGTCACTTAAGCAACTGAGCTACCCTGGTGCCCCTCTTAAATATCTTTAAAAGATATCCTCTCCGTCTTCATCCCCTGTACCATTAAAGTTCTGGATCTCAAAATTTTATTGCTATCGAAGAACTACAATTTCAACCTCTGAACTGGTCCCCATCTCTATTCTTTCTTTGGCATATCTAGTCATGTCTACCTGTCTATCCAACTAATTTAGTTTTTTTTAAAAGTCTGTTCACTGGGGCACCTGCGTGGCTCATTTAGTTGACCAGCCAACTCTCCATCTCAGCTCAGATCTTGATCTCAGGGTTGTGAGTTCAACCCTTGCACTGGGCTCTAAGCTGGGTGTGGAGCCCATTTAAAATAAAATAAAAAAGTCTGTAACATCACTTTTCATTTACAATCTTTTTTTCAAATTTAAATTCAATTAGCCAACTTATAATACATCATTAATTTTATTAACAATCTTTTACAGGTGCTTATACCCAGGTTGCGCGACTTCCGTAGTTCTTCAAGATCTGCCAGAAAGCATGACTAAGCCTAAATTTACCACCTCACGCCTAGTTACTCACCCACACCATTTTTACTACTTATTAGCACTTCAAATATACCAACCACACTTTTTGAAACTTATTGCCTCCTCCACAAAGACTTCCCTGAAAGCTAGGCTAGGTGGCTCCCACAGAATCCCAAGAATATATCTATCATTAGACATACAAGTCTCCACAGATATAAAAATCTTTGGGGTCGGTGCTTTAGTCTTCTTTATGGCCAGAATACTTAGACTCATTACCTAAGAATACTCTGCCTAACACAAAACACTCTGTTTATTTTAGGGGAACTCTGCATATATCCAGTATTTTGTACACTCTCCCTTTTCGTTCTTGCAAAATCCTACTCAAGCTCCGATTCCTTCCTGAAGCTTCCCGGGTCCCTCCAAGTACTTAGGGGGCTCTGCCTCCTTTATCCCCTGCGCCCGAGCTTAATAAATTATATCTTAATACTTTTATCTGTACAACTAACTGCCGTAAATGTTAACACTCCTCTTTTCCTGGTACGTAACAGCACTCCTCAATACACGGCCAACTACGCTGATTCCTAGAGAGAATGACTTCTTTTAACTCTCACCTCACGATGCTTACCACGTATTTAGCACCTGAGCGTCTTTCATTATCGCGGCTGACTATCGCTGTCCCGGGCCCCTCCTAGTCCACTCCTCAGACCGTAACCTTCCAGCGGCTGGGAGGGCGGTCCTACCTTTCTGACTGCCCCACCAGCACTTGGAGGCGCTGCGCGTTGCAAATGCAGCCGTAAAGCATCTCCGGGAAGCTCCTGAAGGGACAGAGCCCTGCAGAGATGTCCCTGCGGCGTATCGGCCCGCCCTTCCTTGAGTCACTGCCCCGCCTTCTCCCCGCCTGCTCAAGTCCAGCCCCGGGCTCCGTGGCAGGCACACGTGAGCGGTGAGGGGAAGAGTGGGCCTGGCCTCTCCCTGCCTCGTCCGGGGACCCAGCGGCCGCCAGAGGATCCCGAGACCGACGCCCGATGCCCGCGCAGGCGCAATAATGCTCTCCGAGCATGTGACCCCCAGCGCGAGGCCGCAGTGGCCGGCAAAGGGGCGGTACCCATGCGGCTCTCCTGCGCTCTTTGAACCCCGTGCTGATAGACAGTCAAAGGAGCGGCTAAGACGCAGAGTGGTTAGAAACAGCAGTCCTGCGGAGGATGCATAAGTAAATAATAGACCTGGGAGAGGGAAGTGTTAGGTGTCTTTTGGGAGCTGCCGGATTTCAGCTTGTTTCTAGTGGGTCAGGACGGCAGTCCGTGCCTCATCCTCCTCCGCCGTAGCTGGGGCCAGGGAAGTCCCGCTTTTTGGAGACTTGTCCTGGCGACAGAATCACAGAGGACTTGTCCTCACGAGTCTTCATTTCGATTCTTTCGGCTCCGGTTTCTTGGGCAGCCTCTAAGGGCTGAAGGGTCTTGGCACTCTGTGGTCCAACCCCCTCCCCTCAGGCATGGGCGCGATATTCTCCAAACTGGACTTCCAGGTTCCTGCTTGTCTGTCTACAGGCAGGCGGGTTGGAAAACGCAAATCTGAACACCACCTCTGCTTAAGGCTGCCAGTGTCTTCGTGGGCAGAGGCACCAGAATCCACTTTATTAAGCCCTTGCGGATGAGGCATTCGTAGGGACCTCCTGCTTACCATTCCAGCTACATCTCCAAAGGAGACCACCACAGGCTTAGGCCCTCTCAGCCTTTGTGTTTCTCTGCCAGAACCATCCTGCCTGGGTTGTACCTACCCGTTGCACCTTCTGTTTCTCCTGGAGGAGCTCTTACCTCAACCCCACAGAGGCTTTCCCAGTGTACTCATATTGCCCTCAAACCTACTCCCACTTCCGACCGCCTTATCTGGCACCCTGAGAATATTGGCAATCTGGCAGCCCCATGCAATGCAACACCACTTATCACACCCGCTATGCTCCTGGGATATGAGCAGCTTGACAGAAGGGGTGCATGCTTTCTGGATGTGTATCCCCTGGTCTAACATATAGCACACTAAGTGTTCAGTAAATGGATAGTTAGGAATCAAGGTGTGGACTCCAAGGATCAAAAGTGAAAATTTAAAAATGTCAGGGTAGGGAGTGCCTGGGTGGCTCAGTCAGTTAAGTGTGGGGCTCTTTTTTTCAGCTAAGGTCATGATCTTAGGGTTGTGAGATACAGCCCCACATCAGGCTCTGTCTTCAGAGCAGAGCCTGCTTAAGATTCTTTCTCTCCCACCCCTCCCCCCAAAAAAGTAAAACTAAATTAAAATTAAAATATTAGGCTGGGCTGTGGTATTTTGGGGCTTACCAAAGACATGAAACCATATATATATATATATATATGGTATATATATATACATATATATATGTATATATATATATTTTTTTTTGCCTTTCAATGATAGCTAGCTAACAAGGTGACACTCCTTTTCAAATATATGAATAAATTCAAGATGACAAATAATGAAGTTAAGACATTTAGTTATGGTACCATCATAGCCTGTGGAATAGTTCTGCTGAGTCAGAAGGGGCAGGGCAGTGGGCCTCAGAGGCCAGTCCCTGAAGAAAATCCAAGCAGGCTTAGGAGGGTGTATTTGTATGTGAGATGCTAAAGACAATGAGGATGCCAAATCCAAGAGGTGTTTACTGTAATGAGTGCTCAAGGAGGGTGGGGTTCCCCCAGTCTGATCCTCCAAGGCTCTGGGGTGACTCACTCTTCCTTGGGCTCTGGGGTGGGGCTGATACTTCTTCCCCAAGTTGGCCCTGCTTGCCCTGGCCCTTGTCATCCCCACTGTCTCCAGCCACTAGAGCCACATTCCTCAGATAGTAAGTGTTGAAGCAGTTGGTCTGTTCATCTCCAGGATTCAGGTTACAGCAGAGGGCAGAGTCTCGCCAGAAATTATGTCGGGGACCACACAGATCCTCAATGAAGGCCAACTTCTGAAGGAGAAAAGTAAAGCAGAGATGATGGGGAGAGGAGTGTTTAAGGTCAAGCATCGATACTTGGTTGTTCAAAGTCCCCTTTCCCTCCGCTTCTACTGCTGTCTCCCTAGGTCCCCTACTGGGGCCCAGAGAAAGTTCAAGCCTGGCTACCACAGTTAGATTTTTTTGTAACAGACATGTGCCCATATGGAAATGCCTGAAGCCTGAGGCCCAGAAAAGACGTAATAAGAACTCAGAAGTGGGGAGCATATCAGGTCAGGAATGAAGACTTTGGGAATCAAGAAAAAAGATCTTCCCCACTCATCCTCTTTATTTCTGCGGGCATGTCTGAGGTACTAAAGAGAAGGGATAGCCAGCAGTTCTAGCTCTCTCTCCCCACTCCCCTGCCTTTCTTGGGAGACTATGACCTCCTGCTGCCCCCACTTACCTCCTCCTCAGCACAGCAGGCCTGTTCTGGAAACGGCAGGTCACAGCAGTGGGCAGTCATGTTCCGGATCAGCCCAGGAATTTGTTTACTATGTTGGTGGGAAAGGGGAGAGGGTCAGGGTCTTTAGGCATCCCTAGGCTTCAAAATGGTGCTCAGAGACCATGGTTTGTTCTTATCAATAGTGCCCCACAGGGTACCCCAGGAGGGAGGTTTTGGGGAAGGGAAGAGAGTTGAGGAAGAACTTGCAAGACTCACTGCTTGCTGAGAACTCTTCCATTTCCGCAGAGATGGCCCATGAGGTTGGGGGTAACTCGGCTGAGGTCTAGGGTCAAGATGTCCCGGTCATAGTTGGGGTAGGGAGCCCGACGGGCAAAGCACTCATCACGGGCAGGGCTAGGAGGGTAGTGGCAACACGAGTGGTGGTGGGTCTTGACAGACTGTTCCTGATCACAGTATCCATCAAGGGCATCCTCCCACTGTGGGCCAGAGAGAGGGAAGTCAGAAGCCTGGACACTTGGCCCCTTCTCTTCTGACCCTCTGCTTCCCTTACTGCCCTATGTTATGAGATGAGGGACCCGGCCACAGGTGCCAAAAGGGAAGGGTAAGGAACCGGAGGACAAGGACTGACAAGTGTGGATGTATAATTCTGGGAAGGTGGAAGGATGGAAGCACAAATGAGGCTTGGAGCTGGCCATAGGACATAGGCTGGAGTAGACGAAGGCGTCAGATAAGGCCAGAGCTGCAAGGATGGATGGCACATGGGTGCATGTGTGGGATCATGGGTAGACCAGGCCAGAAGTGCAGGATGAAGGCTCAAGATGAACAGACGCAAATGACGAATACAATGGATGGATGGACACTTGCAAGCAGATGAACGGGCAGACGTGCTCACACTGGGGAGGTGCATGGATGAACGGATCAGCAGGACCAGAGGTCGGAGATGGGCGGGCGGGCAGACAGGCTCTTGGGACCGGGACGCCCACTTACGGCCTTCCATGTACAGGTGTGGTTGTTCCCCTGCCGGCAGCAGCGCTGGAACTCCCCCTCTAGTCGGGTCAATGCCTGCAGCTGTCTTTGGATGGGGTCAGTAGCTGGGAGGTTGCGTGGCACAGAACGGAAGCGTCTTAGGTGGCAGATGTTCTTGACATTGTCCAGTGTGGGTACCCCAGGGGGGAAAGGCAGCTCGGGGCCCGAGGAGATACCAGGCTGGTGGCTGGGGCAGGCCCGGAGCTGGTAGTGTGGCTGGGGAGCTTCCTCCCGGAAGCAGGAGAATCGAGCCTCCCCCTGCTGTTTGCAGCACCAGTGGGGTCGGGTCTTGACCGAGAACTCGGCCTCACAGAATCGGGTCATTGCGTCCTCCCACTAGAGCAAGAGGGATGGATCAGCCCAGCAGCCCATTGTCCACATTCCTGTCTTCCTCCCAGGCTCCAGAAAAGGACCCTGGGCAGGTAGATAAGAAAGAAGCAGAGGCTGTCTTCTGCCCTCCCAGCACCCTGCGGAGGCACAAGGTAGGGCCAAGAAAAAGGTCCTGAGTTTCCTACATACCCAGGCCTAGAAGTTCTTCAAACATACACATACTGCCTGGAGGTTAAAGGACACCCCTGGCATCAAGAGCCCAACGCTTACCACAAGTCTTGCACAGTCCAAGCGGTTTGTGTGGCTGTGACAGCGGCAGCAGCGGGAATATCCAGTCTCCAGCAAATTGAGGGTCTCACCCTGGCGTGTAAGGTGGGAGAAGCCAGACTGTGGCAGGTTCCAAGGGCCATACACCACATGCTGACGATTAGGAAGGCAGATCTGGTCCAAATTGTCTGGAGAAGGCCGCCCAGGGGGGAAGCCATCCAGCCGGTGGCCCCAGCCCCCTCGGGATCGGCCCTGCTGGCAGTGCAGGGCTGGATTCCAAGACTCAGGCTCAGGGGGGCTACGATCCATGAATGGAGCTGGCTTTTCTAGAATGGAGAAAACAGAGTGTAAAGGGGAATGAGTGGAGGGACACAGAAAGTCTGGATGAGCTGAGAGGACTGAAAGAACTTGGGGTTAAGGAGAAAAGGTTGGGAGGATAGGGGATAGAAATGAACTTGTGGTTTTTGCCTTCAGAATGACTGATGGAAAGGAAAGAAAACCGGGGCATGAAAGGATTCCCCTTTATAGCCCCACAAACCAGGCCTGTTCCCTGTGCTGCTTCCCACTGCTCAGGCTCCCTGCCTCCCTCCCCAGGGTCCTGAGCACTAAAGCAGAGGAATGGACAGACCAGAGCTGTCACTCACCCTCTCTCTGATTAGATGGGAAGGTCATTTCCTCCTGATGTAGGAAAGATGGTTCTACTGGGATAGAAGGAGATGTGTAAGCAGAAACCATGGGATGGGCTAGAAGAGGGGGACCTGGCCAAATGCCACTCATGAAGAGGAAGTCAGTACAGAAGCAAGTGAAAATAAATGCTACTTTTATGCCATTTAATCTCATAACTTTATAAAACAGGTCTTATTTCCCCATTTTTATAGATGAGGAAACTAAGGCTTAGAGGGACAACTCACCCGAAGTTACATAGCTATCGAGGGGCAGAGCCCCAAAGCCCACACTCATCAGGCGGGAGGGTGATGAGGAGAGGGAGTCACTTACTTTCCTTCTGCTCAACAGGGTCCTGGGGACGGGGCAGCTCCTCTTGGAGGGGGATGGCTTCCTGAGGGAAATGGGGGTCCACTACAAGACAGGAGTGAGGGCACAAAGAAGCAAAGATCAGACTGACATCAGCAAGATTGTAGTGGGCTGGTGGTGAGGAAATGGGCGAGCGCTCACCTTTGTTTTCCACAGGGAGTTGGGGAGGAGGCAACTCCTCCTCTTGGACAGGGATGGCTTCCAGAGAGTGAGGGGGCTGCACTACAGAAGGGAGGGGGGTATGTGAGCAGACCACCCGTGCTCCCAGCCAGGGCAAAAAATGGCCAGGGCCTTCCCACTCCATCCCATGTGAGGAATGGGAAGTGAAGCCAGACTAGAAACCTGGAGGGGCAACAGAAGGGTGCATGGTGGACTTACCTTCACCCTGTCCCTCAAAGTCAGAGCCATGCTGATGGGTGTCAGGGTGGTCCATGGGGAGGGCTTGGGTCCGGGGTGGGGAGGGGGGTGCTGCATAGCCAACTAGAGGTTAAGAGGGGAGATGGTCAGAGCTGACACTTTCTCCTAGCCCCCATTTCTTGCTGCTCCCCCAAACTCTTACCTTCTTGAACGTGGTAGGTGAGGGGCTCTGGGCCCAGCTCCCTCTGCCCTGGAGACTTGGAGCCTGGCAGATGAAAGGTGAGTCAGAGGTGGCTTGAGGAGCCCATTCTTGTTCCCAAGCATAGGATGTGGGGGCAGTAGATGTCAAGGGCATAGGCAAGATGAGCAAGATGCCAGAAACCCCTCTGTATTGCTCCTGTCCCGTTCCCTAATGAATACCCACCCCCAGTCTAAACCCACCTAGGTATGCCAGTTGGGTTCTGAGAAAGCCATGCTATTCTGTCAGCCTTACCTCCACCAGGCTCAAAGCCTTGGGTCTTGAGTCCAGGCCTGAAGGTAATGTGACAGATGGGACTGGGAGCACTGGGGAGTGAGATGGTGGAGGCCCTAATCTCCTGTCAGTGTATCTCCCTCAGGGCTTCTGGGCTCTTCCTTTCAGTCTCTCAGCCAGGATGCCTCTCTAGTTTCCAGAGGAGCAAGTCTGGACATTGAACTGGTTGGGGCTTCAACTGCTCACCAACTCTAGGCCGTTTAAATATCTGCGGGCCTTCTGAGAAGCCCACCTCAAACTTTAAGTGCCTTCCCTTTAGCTGGTCCCAGATCCTCCTCAGCTTAGGTCTCAATTTAGGACCCAGGGACTGGGATGATTTAGGATTCCTGAGGCAAATCGCCCCACAGCCACAGGGAAAGCTTTCACCTGGAGCTGATCTGCAATCACAGAAGACAAGCACCTAGGCGGGACAATGACATATGCCTTAGGGAGACCAGATCTCAACAGTTGTTTTCCTTGGTAGCGTTTTGTCCAGCATCCAGCAGATGTATATGTGCTAGATAGAGTCACTGGGCCTGGTCCCCTGTGGATGGACACCCTCTCAACTCCTCCTAACCGGAGAGGAGTTGGTCAAGGCTCTTTGGGTCAGCAATTCATTTTTTTTTTTTAAAGATTTTATTTAATTTATTTGACAGGCAGAGATCACAAGCAGGCAGAGAGAAAGAGAGGGAAGCAGGCTCCCTGCTGAGCAGAGAACCTGATGCGGGACTCGATCCCAGGACCCCGAGATCATGACCCGAGCCGAAGGCAGCGGCTTAACCCACTGAGCCACCCAGGTGCCCAGTAATTCAGTTTTGACCAGCCTGGAGGCCCCATTCTTTCTCTCTCCCCTGCTTGATAGGCCCCATATATATATTTTCCTGAGGCAAGAACCCCTCATTCTGGGAATCCACCCATCCTCTGAAGAGTTGTCCATTTGACTCTCAATTTCCTGTCTCCTGGCAGCAATCTCTAGGAACCCCTCTCCTGTGCACCTGCTCCCCCTCCCAGTTTAAAAGCTCCAGTGCCCAGCCCCCCTTGGATCTGCTCAGAAATGCAAGGCCAAGTATGCAATCACCCTACTGGCAATGAGCCATGTAGAGGATGGCTGGCCCCCAGCCCCGGGGCCCACACTGGTCAGGGCCTCTTCCCAAGCGCTGGCTCCAACCCCAACTCACCTCCCTCAGAGGCTACAGAAGTAACAGCCAGACAGGCCAAGACCAAGGCTGCTCTGGACATGGTCCCCATCCTGGGGCAAAGACTTGTCGGTGGCACCCAGCAGGTGGGTCGTCCTAGGCAGATCTGGGTTTGAAGGGCTGGGCTGCTGGGAGCCTGCTTCTCCGGTTGCTGTTACGGCTGTTGTGAACCTCAGGGCTGGTTCCTTCTCCTTTTATATGGCTATCTGGGGATAACTCCCTCCCTCCTATTTCCTGCCATGACTCAGTCCCAGCTGCTCCTCCTCTGGTGGCCACTCCTCCCAAATTCACCCTGAGGTCTCCTAAGAGGACTGAGGAGAACAAGGCTGAGAAGAGGAAAGCGTTCTTATGATTCCCAGAGAAATGGATTCTGAGATTCATGGAGTAAGAGATGTTGAGACCTGGGGCACCTGGTGGCTCAGTCAGTTAAGCACCTGCCTTTGGCTCAGGTCATGATCTCCTGGGTCCTGGGATAGAGCCCCACGTTGGGCTCCTTGCTCAGTGGGGAGCCTGCTTCTCCCTCTGACCCTCCTGCCCACTCGTACTCTCTCTCTCTCAAATAAATAAATAGAATCTTTAAAAAAAGAGAGAGATGTTGAGACCTTATTTTATGCCTTGGTTCCCTGTCTTCATGCTGCCTACTGTGGAGCAGTACAGTCTGCTGAATTGGGGTTGGGAAAATAGGGAACTAAAGAGTCCAGGTGGGGGACAGGACAGCTACCCCAGGAGCTCCTCTACCAGTGAGAGGCCAGGGCTGCCCCTTTTCTGTTTCCCCAGTGCCCTGGGACAAATGAGACGGAGACAGAGTCCAATTCCCTTTTATTCCCCGGTCAGGAGTCAGAGATGAAGACACATACCCAAGAACTTCAAGTTTATTCTTTATACTTTCATGCTCCTCACATCCAAACAGCTGCAGCTTCCCCCAGATCAAATATCTTTCCAGGAGAGCAAACTTGTGCTTCCACATGAATTCTGATCGGTCTGGGGGCCTCCAGACTCTGGCAGTTAGGTCAAGGTCTCCCACGTGAAGGGAAGCCGGCAGCTCCTGCCACATCTGTACACAAAAGCTCAGAACACTGCCTCAGCATCTGCGACCCTGGTGTTCTGGAGCTCCAGCAGCCGCTGCACAGCCTCAGTCAAGTCCCGCTCCCCGAGTCGGCGGTTATCCCGAGTCCGAATGTTCACTGCTCTCTCACTCTGCTCTTTCTGGCCAACCACTGCAGGAAGAGGGGAGGTTTGTGACTGTCAGGGCACATTTACCCACACGGGATAGGCAAAAATTCAAGACACCCCAATCTTTAGAAAGGGTGAGAGCACAGCCCAGATATAGTTCAGGAAAAGGGTATAGTTAGCTGCCTCTTGCTCTCCAGTTCCCCTGATCATCCTGATGAGATAAGGAAATGTTCCAGACATGCCCTCCATGCCTTATCACTTCCAGTCAGGAGCCTAGGGGTCGGAGATAGTGGGGTCAGCCAGAGAGAGACAAACAGAGCACAAGAAACAGACCCAGAGAGAAACTGTGTGTGTGTGTTGGGGGGGGTGGGGCATTAAAGACAGGGGAGGGTGACAGGCGTACAAGACTCATAGGCAAGCTCAGGGGGTCATGGGGCAACTTGCTCTAAGTGCCACTGGGCGAGTAGGTGTATAAAACAAGAAAGCTGAATGATCTGGTAAGAGGAGTTTCTGCTCCTTGTCTTCAAGACAGAGCTCCAAGTGGAGAAATGAAAAAAGGAACAAGGTGGCCTGACTCTTCTCCTTAAGTTCTTTCTCATCATCCCTTAGGGCTGACTCCATCTGGGTCTAGAATAAACAAAGCTAACTAATTAACACCTTATTAGTCCTTCCTGTCCCTTTCTCTCTAATGCTCCTTTGGTTGATTAACCTAACAGACACCAACAGCTTGGAGGAGGGTCAGAAGAAAACTGTTTTCCTGAAACCATAAAATTCCTAGAAGAAAACATAGGTGATAATATCTTGGACATTGGCTTTAGCAACGTTATTCTGGATGTCTTCCCAGGCAGGGGAAACAAAAGCAAAAATAAATTATTGGGACCACATCAAACTAAAAAGCTCTTGCACAGCAAAGGAACTGTCAACACACTGAAAAGGCATCCTACTGAATGGAAGAAGATATTCACAAACACTATATCTGGTAAGGGGTTAATATACAGAACATATAAAGAACTCATACAATTCAACACCAAAAAACAAAACAAAACAAAAAACCAAAAAACCAAAAAACTGGGGTGCCTGGGTGGCTCAATGGGTTAAGCCTCTGCCTTCGGCTCAGGTCATGATCTCGGGGTCCTGGGATCGAGCCCCACATCGGGCTTTCCGCTCACTGGGGAGTCTGCTTCCTCCTCTCTCTCTCTGTGTGCTTCTCTGCCTACGTGTGATCTCTGTCAAATAAACAAAATCTTAAAAAAACAAAAAAACACCAAAAAAACACCAAACAGTCATACTTGAAACTAGGTAAAAGGCCTAAATAGACATTTTCCCAAAGATGACATAGAGATGGCCACCAGGCACATAAAAAGATGCTTAACAACACTAATCGTCAGGGAAATGCAAAACAAAACCACAATGAGATATCATCTCACACCAGCCAGAATGGCTAGTATCAAGGAGACAAGAAATAACAAGTTTTGGCAGGGACAGGGAGAAAAAGGGACCTTTGTTCACTGTTGGTGGGAATGCAAGCTGGTGCAGCCACTGTAGAAAACAGTATGGAGGTTCCTCAAAAAATTAAAAAAAAGAAATACCGGGTGCCTGGGTGGCTCAGTGGGTTAGGCCTCTGCCTTTGGCTCGGGTCATGATCTCAGGATCCTGGGATCGAGTCCCGCATTGGGCTCTCTGGTCAGCAGGGAGCCTGCTTCCTTCTCTCTCTCTCTGCCTGCCTCTCTGCCTATTTGTGATCGATCTCTCTGTCAAATAAATAAAATCTTTAAAATAAATAAATAAATAAAAATAGAGAAAGAAATACCATAAGATATCTGGTATTGGTACTAGGTCTTACTAGTACCAATACGGCATGGTATTTACCACCTCCCCGACTCCTGGCTAAAAGAAAACACTAATTCAAAAAAATGTATGTACTCCTACGTTTACTGTAGCATTATCAGCAATAGCCAATATATGGAAGCAACCAAAGTGTCCATTAACAGATACATAGATAAAGATGTGGGGGGGTAAACACACACACACATACACACAACAGAATATTACTCAGCCAAAAAAAAAAAAAAAGGAGGGGTGAGATTGTGTGACAAAATAGATGGACCCAAAGGATACTATGCTAAGTGAAGTTAGTCAGAGAAAGACAAAAACCATATGATTTCACTTTTTTTTTTTTAAAGTAAGCTTTACACCCAACTTGGGGCTTGAACTCACAACCCTGAGATCAAGAGTCACATGTTCTACCAAATAAGCCAGCCAGGTGCCCCATGTGTCATTATCACTATGTCATTATTGTAATAACATTGTATGGTGACAGATGGTAGCTACATTTATTGTGACAAGCACTGAGTAATGTACAGAAGTGTCCAATCACTATGCTGTACACCTGAAATTAATGTAACATTGTGTCAACTATTAATGTAATATTTTGTCAACTATACGTCAATTAAAAATTTTTTCATTTAATTTAGAAAATAAAGAAATTAATGTTAGAGTTACTATGCATATAATTAGAAATAAATGGTAAAACATACAAAAATTATAAGGATAAAATTGAGTCCAAAAAGAAATAGTGTATTTGCATCAAAATACAGTGAGCCTTGGGCAACATCCCCAGAGCCAATGTGGTTCAAACTGTCCCAATCAGTCTCAAGGGGAACTTTAGTGGAGATGGGCCCATCAGGTAAAATTCAAACACTGGCTGGCTACACACAAAACCAGCCCGAGTCTTGAAGGTACTCACTTTCCACCATACGTTGTAATAATCTAAATCTCACCAAATGTTTTCACAAGTGTCTATGATTTTGTACTTTTTTTGTTCTGCTGAGAATATTATTTTGTAGTAGGTGTTGGTCTGCCTTCAGCTCAGGTCAGATTCCAGGGTCCTGGGATCGAGCCCTGCGGCAGGCTCCCTGCTCAGTGGAGAGCCTGTTTCTCCTCTCCCTCTGCCTGCTGCTCTACCCACTTGTGCTCTCTATCTCGCTGTCAAATAAATAAATAAAATATTTTTAAAAAGAGAAAAAGAAGAAAAAGGAAATTATTCTGAGGGTGAGAACTGGTTGTCAGGGGGTGAAGGAACCCAGGGCCCAAATGGCTCAGGTGTCCTGAATCCAGCTCAGGTAATGAACCCCAATTAACCCAAATAAGCAGATAAGCAAATTTAATAGGAAAGAATAGCATGGGAGGCCAGCAGAGAGTGCAGGGCTCTGAGGGTCTGTGCTGCTGGTCACTCACCGAACTGAAAATTGTAGTGGGAGAGCTGAGCCCGGCGGACTCTCCGGCTGAGGGTCAGTCCTGAGTCAGCGTCCAGATCACAGACCAGACCTGCAGCCTGCAGCCTCTGCTGTACCTGGGGCAGAGGGACAGAGGTTTGATGCCAGGGACTGAAGGCTAAGAAGCTAGAATAGTCTGATACCAATCTTCCCCATGCCCCAGATCTGTTCCTCCATCCTCTGCCTCAAGGGTCTCTGATTCTTGCGGACAACCCCTCTTTGTTCATCTTTGCACTGAGGCCAGTCCCCAGCTCCCCCATAGTTTCTGTCTCCTTCCTACTGGAGCCAAGCCTGCCACCAATTCCCCAACTCTGCCTGCTCTAGCCACAGCACTACCCAACTAGCTACTTGACTTTGGTACTATCCACATCCTTACTTCTCTCTAGAAAGGAAATATGAAACCAACACTTCTCCAGGTTCCTTTTGTGCCAAGTGCTCTACTGTCAGCGTTTAACATTTGTTAATTTGTTAAATTTTCAGGCATCCCCAGAGGCAAGGAATTAATTCTCATTTCTCAGATGTGGAATTTCCAGCATAAAGGCGGGCAGCCATTTGAGCCCAGTCTAGTGGCTCCAAACGCTATTTCCCTTCCACTCTGCTATGTGACACCTTCCTACCCACTGATCAGCTCTGGACTCCAGGTAGTCCTGCTTCAGCCCCTGTGCACCCTGCCCAGCTTCTCCTCACCTCCCTGGCATATTCCTCTTGCTCGGTTCCCACAGGGATGACCAGCACCTGGAATGGGGACAGCCACAATGGCCTGGTGGAGAGAGGAGAGGAAGGCAAACTATTTACTCTGGCTCTGACTGCAACTGTGGCTGCAGAGAGTTGATCTGAGAGGAAAACAGAAGAGGCGATCTGAGGAGACCAGGACCTGGAGCATGCACCATCTGCTCTGAGGACCAGAACAGAAATCAGGGGCCAGAGGTCTCACCATTTTCCTCCACAGCTTTCTGCCAGCACTCCCAACATCCTTTCCACAGAACCTAGCACTGCTCGGTGAATGAGGACTGGACGCTCCAGGACTCCCGCCTGCCTTGGAGGGAAAGAGGAGGATAGATAGAACAGAGGAAGAGTCATAAGATGTGAACCCAAGAGCACCATCCAGTTTTCAAGAAATATTTAGCTCCAGCAAAGGTGTAGAGGATTCGGGTTTCATTTTCAGGGACAAAGATAGAAGGGGAAGTTGCTCTCCATGTATTCTGCTGGTAGCCAAGGGAAAAGGGGACCAGGCAAGGCTCTGTACCCCTTGTACTGGAGGTCAAATCTCAGGGGCAGCTGGAAGTCAAGCTGGATTGTCCCGCACTGATGGGGCCGACCCAGGGCATCATGGAGGCGCACATCAATCTGGAGGAGACAGATGGGAGGATGTAAGGGCAACCAGAAGCAGGAGCCTCTACTGACTGTGCCCCCTACCTTCTACCGACCCACATAGCAGGCTGTTTTGAGATGTGTCATTGCTACAACATACTCTACTTCACTCACTGGGCACTCCAGCAGTGGCTCCTTCTGCTCAGTAATGGTATGACTTTAAGGGACATCAACATTGACACAAATGACCCACCCACACCCTGGGCTCTGAATTCCCTGAGTTCATCATCTGCAAGATCTTTATGAGCACTCATGCATAGATACAGCCTTCATCCTGTCACTGCCCTGAATTGTGCACCTCCAGAACACCACATCACACACCCCGCTCCTCTGATGACTGTCCTTGGTCTTCTGGCTCCGACAATTATTCCTACCAATTGCTTGTAAGTTCCTAGGTTCCTTCCCATTCACAGCTCCTACCCACCTTTCCTTCTTTCCCCATGCAGCTGGAACCACTCTTCCTGGTTCCCTTCTACCACTGTTCTCCTGTCCCATGCCCACGGCAAACCCCAGCCTGGTGGCACTCTGGCCTCCCACCATCTTGGCCCTACAACAGAAACCCCCTGAGCTGCCTAGCATGCCCCATACCACACAGATGCATAAATGGGAATGGATGCCACCATGCTAGTCCCTGTTCTGAACTTTAATTGGGGCCTTGCTACTGTCAGCAATCCTTTGCTGCCCTAGTCAGTTTTGTGTCCTGTTCTCAAGGATTCTCTTTCTCCTCTTCCTATCTTCACTGCCCTCACTGAAAGCTCTCCTCTGCCCAACTCCCATCTCAGCAAATGATCCTGTCCCCCATCTCACAGGAAAATCAGATAATGATAACGTGAGATGGAAAAATGTCTCAACTTCCTGTCCCCACATCTATAGACTTCCTTGGATGTACCCCCAACTTTTCTTCCTGCCTCCAAAATGATGCCAAAGGTGGTCTCTCAATCCTACCCAAGAAATTCCCTCTACTGAAACCCTTCTACAACTTCAATTTCTCCCTGACCCTAACAGGCTCTCCTTCATCAGAGCATTTAAACATTCTCAAATTTCTCCTTTTATCAAAATCTCTTTTGATTACCCATGCCCCTTTGGCTACTCTCCTTTACTTTTTTTTTTAAATAGATTTTACTTATCCATTTGAGAGAGAAAGAGTTGAGAGAGAGCATGAGAGGGGAGTAGGTCAGAGGGAGAAGCAGACTCCCCATGGAGCTGGGAGCCCGATGCAGGACTTGATCCCAGGACCCCGGATCATGACCTGAGCTGAAGGCAGTCGCTTAACCAACTGCCACCCAGGTGCCCTCTCCTTTACTTTTTCAGGAGCCAAAATTCTCAAAAGAGTTATGTTCATTCATTCAGCTCAGACTCCAACTCCAGCCTCCACTTTACCAAAAATGGTCCTTCAATACCTTTTTTCTTTTTTAAAGATTTTATTTATTTGACAGAGAGAGCAAGAGAGCACAAGCAGGGTGATGTGCAAAGGGAGAGGGAGAAGCAGGCTCCCTGCTCGGCAGGGAGCCTGAAGTGGGGCTCAATCCCAGGACTCTGAGATCATGACCTGAGCTGAGGGCAGACTCTTAACCGACTGAGCCACACAGGCACCCTGGTCCTTCAATATCTAACAGCCTTTTCACAAAATCCAGCAGACACTTTCTGGTCCTTTTTCCCCCCTAACTTCTACTTCTTCCAACTTGGTCTTCAAGTGTGAACCCTGACCTCAGCCTCTGCCTGCACTGTTCTCGCCTAGAATTCCTCTGTACTTGGCGAACAGTGAACTTTCAGGTTAGAAAGAGAATCCTGCAGAGGCCCTTCCTGACCTTCCTGAGTGACCTGCTCCCTTGGTACCTACACAGGGCAGATTCAGTGGCTCCCAAATGCCTATTTACCTCCCATACCTTTCACAAGACCACAAGCTTCAGGGGGGCAGGAGACGTACTGTTCTTCTTTACATCCTACACAAAAGTTTAAAAATATTCCTGTCTATTAAATACCTAATAAAGCAAAAAAATAAATGAATGAATAAAACTCTTAGCAGGGTTCCCAACCTACCTTAGGCCCATAGAATGCCCCATCTCCAGGGTTGAGGTCCCAGGGTTCCCCAAATTCTTCCAAGGCCCTCTGAAGGACCTTTATGAGTGAATGAGACAAGAGAGGAATGTGTCATCTTAGACTTTATGAGCAAAGGATCTCTCCAGTCCCCAACAAATGACCCGCTTAGCATATGCCTCTAAGGAGGACCCTGATTCCCATCTCCCCTCCCCCACCAGAGAGTGGTTTATCTGCCTCTTCACCTACTTACCTGCTCAGCCTGGTCCCAAAGGCAAGGCTCTCCCAGGAAGCCAGATGGCCGGGTGGATAGTGCCAGGTGGAAAGAGAAGCCAAGGACAGCATAGACAGAACGGAGGAAATCAAGACAGCCTTGGATCTCTGCTTCGAGCTGGGGGCAGAAAATCGAGTGGGTAAGCTATATGCTACCTAGAGCTCTGGAGTGATGGGAGTTTGGGGGGGGAAACACAAGGCAAACATGTAGGACAGTTAGGGCTATCATGTAACTGAGTTGTAGCATATGAAAAGAGAGACTGGGAGTTGGGAATGTTGGCAGTTCGTGTGGAGAATGAAAAGTGGTTCGGAAATGCTCGGGCGAGTTAGGCAAGGGCCACCTGATCTGGTGCACAGAAGATGTGAGCATCGTCCTGCTGGAAGCACCGCAGCCGGGTCAGTCCCCCCAGACTGCCGGAGGCCTCGGCCCGGTGTAGGGCCCCGAAGTCGGCCAGTCGCAGGGGCAGCTCTCGCCAGGATCTGGGCCGATGAGCGAACATCAGGCTGAGGATGGGGTGTGGAAGGGTCAGGGCCATAGGGAAAAGGACCCCCTGCAGACTGCTCCTCTACCCAATATGCTTATTTTCTCTGTGCCATCAGCTAGCACCCTCTCCAGCCTTAGCATGCCCTGTGTGGCTGAAAGTACATTCCTTAGGAATAGCAGCAGTGGACTCATTTACTACACCCCTACTCTGTAACAGGGACTGAGGCAAACAGGAACTCTGGACAGCAACCCCAAACCCTTGATGTTACACAAGGAGACTAAGGCTTAGAGAGGTATGGTTTCCCCAAATTCACCTCCCGTTAGCCGGAGGACAGATTCAAGACTCAAACCAGGTGTCCCAGTGCTCTGCAAAGGCGCTTTCTGTTACCTCATATTGGGCAACCTGGCTGCCACCCCCAGCCCTGGGAGGACCCAGGCCTCCTGGCTCCTCGCTCACCAGTGTGCAGGGCAGTTCATGGGCTTGAGGGCAAGTGTGTCTGTGGGACGGCTGGCAGAGTGGTCACTCAGGGAACTTGAGAGCCTGTCAGAGCCTGGGGGCTGCAGGGCAAACATGTCTTCCTGGTAATGTTCCCAGTGTCCTGAAAGCTCCCAGAGTTTTGTAGAAAACAGCATGGGAGTCTTCACTTCTGAGAAGCCACGGCGGGTGTACTCGGCCTGGAAATGAGGGTATAGATGTGGAAGGTCAGAGTGACTGGGGGAGAGGTGCCAGGCTGGCAGGTATGTGAGTCTCCTGAGATCTCAAGCCATGCTGAACTCAGCCACAATCTGTTAAGTACCATGTTCTCTCTCTACACTCCCACCCTGTGGACCACACAGTCCTAGGACCTTGTTAAAGGACACCAGCACTTTACAATGTTCACGTTTAATCCTCCTCTTTTAACACTTGGCATCTTCTGGGCCTTGATTTCCTCCCTGGTCTTCCTTCCTCTCAATTTGGGTCCCCCTTACCTTGATAAAAGCCACGAGTGCGTTATAGACCCTTGTCCCTCGAGGCAGGAAGAAGCAGCTCCCAGGGCTCAGTTCATGGAAGAAGAAGAGCTCCTGTGCCTGTGCAGGAATGGCAGTGTCACTCACGGGACAAAGTGGGGACGAGGGAGCTGCTCAATCTCTTGGATTCGTAATCTGCTCCCAACTTCACCATCAGGTTCCTTCACACCCACTCATCTCCTCCCAATCTCTGTACCTTCCCAATGCGCCGGTGGTCCCGTAACTCTGCTTCTTCCTTCCATTCTTCCCAGGCCCTCAGCTCCTTCGCTGTGGGGAAGGAGATCCCTGACACCCGCTGCAGTGTCTCTGGGGCACCCGAAGACCTCCACAGGGATGAGGAGTTCTATGGGAGGACAAAGGAGTCAGAGAGAAGATGGTTTGACTGCAGGTACCCAAGGTCTCCTTGGATGATGCCTATCTGATACTGAGCTTAAGCACCACAAGTGTCCCATCTCAGTGTTCATTGTTCCCCCCCGCCCTCACCAGCATACCACTATCCTCCCAGACCTCCTGCCATGTTTATAGCCTCAGAGACACCCAGACTCCAAATCCCTGCTTGTGTCCTGCTCAGGCCTAACTTTAGCCTGCCACTTTTTTCTTCCCATTCTCCCACAGGCACCCTTGTACTTAGGACCCCCTCTCCTACCCTAGTGACTGCTCACCAGAGTAACCTTAAGCTCTGGTCAGATGTCAGTCTATCCGTCCACTTATCAGCCTCCCACACTATGTTCTACTCCTGGCCACATGAAATTCAAATGCCTCTGCTTGCTCTTTTCTTGAGCCATTTAACAAGAAACAGCCTATGTTTTATAAGCACTTTTAGCTTTTCCTCAAATACTTTCTCCCATGTTAGCTGACTTTGTTTCTGTGATGTGGATTTACTGACAGGATAGAAATTTACAACAACCTTATTTTATAGGTGGGGAAGACGGGTAAGGAGAGTTACCCAAGGCCACATACTTCACTGGTGGCAGAGCTAGGACTAAGCACAAATGGCTAGGTTTTCAGTCCAGCGCTTTTGCCTCTATATACCTGCCTCTCCCCTTGCTTCCTGCTCCTGATTCCAACTAATAAATAAAGCACCTGGCCCAGGAACAGTATTATCATAAAAGGCATGGCTTTCACTGATAGTATTCTACCTGTACCCGTCATATGATGTACTATACACCCTCTCTCCACAGAAGCCTCCCTCATGTGACCCTGTCCAACCTGTTCACACACTCCCTCTCCATCTCCCTACCACTGAAGTCCAACAACAGAATGTGAATTGGCTTTGGGACCCGGGCAGGGTGATTGCAAAAGGTAAGGGGTTTGCAGAAGTAGGAACTAAAAATCTTTCTCCTTCTGGATTCTCCGCTCAGCTATTAGAGGAGAGAAGGGGCTGGGAGAGATCATCTTCCCATTCCCCTGCTCATCCCAGTGAACCCAGGGGTCTCAACCTAACCTTGCCCTCAAAACTGACCGTTAGCAGCTTCAGTCCTCCAATCTGTCCAGTATGCCGAAGGTGGGGGCCCCGGCAAAGATCAACCAGCATGCCACACCTGGGAGAAAGAAAAGGCCACTTAGTGGTTTCCAAATTCTTGAGCTTCTAGTGTTTTCCCTCTCATGGACTTCAGCAGACAGATAAAAAAAAAAAAGTGAAGAACTGTACTACAAAGAGCAAGAGCAATGGGAGATAAAATTATTTTCTGTTCCTATTCCTTTTCTAGAGGAACAGATTACCTTCTACCTTCTTTCCCTCATCCCAATTCTGGCCTTCTTTGATGCATTCCACCTCTCCCTTTCCGTCCATTTTGACAACTCTCACCCGTATACTGTTGCCATTGGACCTGTCACTTTCTCCTCAATCAGGCGAAGCTTAAAGGGGTTATCCTGGAAGGAGAATGAGGGTAAGTCTTTATTCCTACACAGATGTCCTGGGAGATAGCTACCCTTTCCCTCATGTTTCTGGGTCTTTCTCCTAAATGTGTGCACCTCCACCCCACCTTGAACAGCTGGCGAAGCTGATCCTGAGACACCTCTAGCCTCCGGAAAGGTTGAGCAGCAGCTGTGAGTTCCTGGCAAATCCGCTCCAAAGCAGGCAGCTCTGAGCCCCGGACTGTCCTGGAAAGATGAGAATTGGGTGGCTTGCATCTGCTGAGAAGCATCACCTGGGTGCCAGAGCTGTTGGCTAGGGGGTAAAATCCTGCTCTCCAGAGAATCTAGAATTATTGGCAAAGGCAGACAGGTATACATTTTCCTGCAGGAGGAAAAGCTCTATGTATGAAATTAAAAGCTGGATGCAGGCAATATGGATGGACAAAATTAGAGCAACAGTAATGAAGGAGGAAGTAGAAGTTAATTCATAAAGACTAGAGAAGTTTTAAGCAGAATTAGACAGAAAAGGAAAGGCACGGACTAGTGGAGAAAATGGCACCAATGTCACAGTTGAGGCCTGGAGAGGCTCCTCCCCAAACTTTCTCCTCCAAACTGAACATGCCTGATACCCCAGAAAAGGGACAGAAACCACCCCAGTGAAAGGGTACACACTCAGTTATAAAATGAATTACATTTGAGGAGCTAACATATACCATGGTGAATATAGTTGATAATTCGGTAATTCCACATTGTATATATATTGAAATTTGTAAGAGCAAATCTTAAGCATTCATACACACACACACACACACACACATACACAGAGCAAGGAACTGAGGTAATGAATATGTTAATGAACTCAATTGCGGGAATCCTTTCACAATGTATATAAACATCAAATTACCAGGTTGTACACTTTTTTATTTTTAAAAGTTTATTTATTATGTCATTTCTACACCCAACATGGGGCTCGAACTCACAACCCTGAGATGAAGAGTAGCATACTCTTCTGACTGAGCCAGCCAGGACCCCTTACACTGTACACTTTAGTGTGTTTGCTGCCGAAGCAAGCACTATACACTTTAAATACGTTACTTTGGGGGCACCTGGGTAGCTCAGTGGGTTAAAGCCTCTGCCTTTAGCTCAGGTCATGATCTCAGGGTCCTGGGATCGAGCCCCACGTCAGGCTCTCTGCTTGGCAGGGAGCCTGCTTCCTTCTCTCTCTCTCTCTGCCTGCCTCTCTGACTACTTGTGATCTGTCTGACAAATAAATAAAAATATCTTAAAAAAAAAAAAAGTTACTTTGTCAATTACACTCCAAAAAGTCAAAAAATGAAATAAAATACGGTAAAATATCTAAAAAAGAAACCACCCCAGAATCGTTCTCTTTCCTTGCACTACTCACCGCTCCTTTCCCAGGAAGAAATCATGGTAGAAGCCATATTCTGTACTTGGACCTCGGCAGAGGACAGCACCAAGGAGTTGTTCAGCTGCTGCCCCCAGGACATGGGTGCTGGAGTGCCAGAACACCTGGGTTCACAAGAAAGGAGTTCATAATCATCTCCTTTAACCCCTCACTCTCTGATCCTCTCCTCAGAGAAGCTGGTGTGAAACCAGTAAGGCTCTTCCAGAAAAAACTACCACAAAATGGGGAACCTGACCTTGGAGGTGAACACTAAATAGTAAAAGAAAAAAAAAAAACTGAATAGAAAACAAAAGGCTAGTATAAGCAATGCAAGGATGAAAGTAGCCCCCAGCCCCACTCCTCGGTGCTTCCCAGTCCTAGAGCATAGAAGCAGGAGCCCAGGCTTCTTTTGTTGCTCTTACAACATCCCCTTTTAGGGCTTCAGATTAAGATGGTAGTTCCTAAGAGCTCTGTTTGGTCTTTTAGTTCTATTTTTTACCATTCCAGGAATCTAATGTGATGCAACCCCTCCTCTAGGATTTGGTCACCTTTTATACATAGGTGACAAAATTCCATTTTTCTGGATCCTAACAGATGAGCTCCATTTTACCTAAGCTGACATGAAGTCGACAAAGTGGGAAGGAGGCCAGTTGTGTGCTCAGTTGTGCAAGTCAAGTTAGAATTAAAAACTGTAGGGGCACCTGGGTGGCTCAGCCAGTTAAGCATCTGCCTTCGGCTCAGGTCATAATCCCGGGGTCTTGGGATTGAGCCCCAGCTCCGGTTCCTGGCTTGGCAGGGAGCGTGCTTCTCCCTCTCTCCCCGGCTCATGCTCTCTCTCAATCTCTCTCTCTCTCAAATAAGTAAATAAATAAATCAACTTAAAAAAAAAAAGAATTAAAAAATACATGCTACAGATGACTTGTAATGTATGTCTATAGAGTTGAAAGGACTAAACTGGCATATTACCTTTCTATTTTCAGCTTATGATCTCTCCTTTTTACTACCACAAATTATGTCTACTTAATAGACTTGGTTTCCTAAGTTTCTAGCTTAGCCAGGTCCAGTCAAGACAAGCAGTGTGTGTTATGTCTCCGTCCAACTGCAAATGGAGAAACCGAAGCAAAATACTAGAAATATGCCCACTTAAATATACCTTAGTTTAGGGACACCTGGGTGTTACAGTTGGTTAAGCATCTGATTCCTGGTTCAGGTTGTAATCTCAGGGTCCTGAGATGGAGCCCTGTGTTGGGCTCTGTGCTCTGCACAGAAAATGCTGGGTTTCTCTCCCTCTCCCCATCTCTTCCCCCCACACTTTCCCCCTCTCTAAAATAAATAAATCTTAAAAAAAAAATACACAAACACATAGAGTGGTGCCTGGGTGCCTCAGTTGGTTGACCTTTGGCTCAGGTCATGATCCTGGGGCCCTGGGATCGAGCCCCACGTCTAGCTCCCTGGGAGCTCAGCAGGGAGTCTGCTTCTCCCTCTGCCCCTCCCCTTGCTCCTTCTCTTTCATTCATTCTGTCCCTCAAATAAACAAAAATTTTAAGAAAAAAAAGTATATAAAGATATATATAGAGACATATATATATCTGTATATATAATATACATATATTGTATCATACATATTATATATTATATATACAGATATAATATATATGTGTCTATCTATCTATATATATATATTATATATGTATATCTCTTAGCTGAATTGCCACGGTGTTCCCAAAAAGGAAGAGACTTACTGCCTTGCCCTCTGCAGAACTGAATGTTAGAAACCTGAGGTCAGAATCTGTCTCCAAGGGCCGCTCCAGGTCATAAAGTTCTCCATTCACTTGAGCAGCAACTGCAGTATCTGCCAGTGTTGAACTTGGCCAGGGGAGGGGTGATGATAAAGAAAAAGACATGGTTACAATCCACAGGGGAAGAGAGGGACTTATCTCTCAACAACTCCAAACATGAAAATGGGGAAAGGTGTCCCCAGAGCAATAAAACCTATCATTTCTTTTCCCGATGGATAATAAACGAAGGGTAGACACTATGAAACTAATGCAGATAAAAAGGAATCCTCAGGAAAAGGCAATCTTGATAGGGATGGAATAGAAGCAAGCAGAATTTTCATTTCCTGCTCAAGTCCTTCTTAGTACAGAGGAAGAAGGATAATCCTGGCAGGTATAAAATGAGTCTGGTACCTGATCTGCTGGGCTAGTTGGTAAGGCGTTGTTTTCCATGCCACAGCATCCACTTTTTGGCCTCCAGGGAGTGATATCTTAATAGTCCGGTGCTCCTTCTGTGCCATGCTTGCTAACCTCTTTACCTGAGCAGTCCATAGCTCCTCAAAAAGGCCAAGCCGCTCTGCCAACCAGTGTGGAGGGGTCGGCACAGCTGCCTGGAAGGAAAGAGGTTAGGAGATAACATGGGTCCCATCATTCCTTTCTGGGACTGGGGCTGGTGGGAGATGAGAATATTGAAGTGATTTTGGTTCCTAATCCCTAGTCTGTAAGAGGACTATGACATACAGGGGTGGGAGTCCTATGATCGCCAGTCTGTCGACTCTAGAAAAAAGATGGCTCCAACTAAGAGCTTAGGGTAGCCGAGTCCAGCGACTCAAGGCAGAGGTAAGGGTGTCAGGCTGGGTTCAGAGCCTACACCCACAGCGGTGCTGGATGCGACGGGGTTCATAACTTTTAGGTACCTCACGCACCGAGTGCAGCACGCATGTTTGCAAGCCTGGGAGCTGGAGCCGCCGCCACCTCTGAAAAATCCCCATGTTCCTTCAGACCCGTGCCTACATCCTTAAACAAATTGCCGTCATTTCTCCCTCACCGGATTCTTCATTGGCTTCCGGCCCGAAAGTACCCATGGCCTATTGGTTCCTATTGCTGCCACTCTAGTCTGGGACCACCTCCAGGATCTCCGAAGAGGTATGCCCCACACAGCACAAGCAGCGGTGTGGGTGGTTCCGGGCGAGCGGAAGACCTAAACTGTTACACACGCCAGCAATCCCGAAACCTGAAGTTTTAGCCCAAAGTAGCAGTAACCTATCCTGCAGCTTTGAGAACTGCGGCAGGAAAACTCTTGAGAAATGAGAGTGGGAGAAAAACAGATGGGAAAGACTAGCTAGTCATTTCCTTTTAACCACAGGTTTTCTTTTACAATAGTCTTTACTGGCAGGTAAGAATACAGGTAGGTCAGTCTTTGGAACCAGACAGTATAAATCCTGGATCTATCTCCCATTCACTGTGTAATTTTAGGTAGATTGCTTAATTTCTTCTAAGCATCAATTTCCTCATATATAAAATGGGAATAATACTAGTAACACTTCCAACTGTTGAAGTTAAGTTCATGTAAATCGTGCATGGTACACGGTAATGGCTACAATAGCGACAAGCTGTTAGAATAAATCAATTTAACAGCGTTGGGACTGGAGCAACGAATCTGCAGAGGGCACTTCACTGAATCTCCTCATAGTCATAGTGCGTATGAGGGACCTTAGAGATCTCTTAATCTTACACGTGGAAGAATTTAAGGTCAGAGAAGTTAAGTGATATAAGGTCAAACAGTAAGTGCTGATGCTAGATTTTGAATCCATGTCTTACACTCTCCTATCACATCATGCTTTCAATAGAGTTTATTTCAAATATACTTCCGCATCACTTCAGAAAGAGGTGCCTGACTCTAGAATCTTAGCTGCTTCCTACACAAGACCTTGCCTCCCATTCCCATCCTAGCTCTCCAATTCCTTTATCTCTTCTCTTCCCACTCCCTGCATTATCTAGGACAGAGGACCAGGTATACCTGATTTATTTTGCACAGTAAAAATTGAAACATGGTCACATTTGTAGTGAAGTATGAGGTGAAATGGACTTGGGGACAGCTGTAAGGTTCTCAATAACTCTCCTTTGTCCCCTCACCTGGGGGTGGGGATGGTTAGAGATGGTTCTCAAGTTTCCAATGGTAGTGGAATCAAGGATTGTGGAGAAAGAGCTGTCAGAGAAAGCTGTTTAATCTAGGCTTCCAGAGGTCAGAGGTTCTTTCTGGGGTAGGCGGTAGTTGACTTGAGTCACAGGCACCACTTGGCATCTTGGTTCCATCTCCTGACATCCTGAAATACAAAAAGATATAGACAAAACTGTGGAAGAGGAAAATCACTTGTGTCTGGGAGGGGCGGTCTGGAGGGTTGGAAAAAAGTAGACAGGATTTAAAAATGACATTCAGAAAGTGGGACAACAGGCAGAACTTTCCCTATGGCTTTGCACCAAAAAGGATGGGAATATTATATTGCAAGTGACAAAATGATAGGTTCTCAATAATCATTGCTTAAGAATGTATCAATCACTGTATTGACTTCAAACTCCAAAGGATACATTTACTGACACATACATTCTTTAATCATTCCACCTCGTCCTCCTTTGGGATACTAGAGGGATGGTAGAATAAACAGGCTACACTGTTATGGCAGCTCCCTGCTCTCATCCTTCAAACATGTACTGATTTACTGTGTGCAATGCACTGAACTGAGGGCTCATGGGATGCCCATCAATCAACAACTACATCATCACCTGTGTAACTTGTGTTGCAGTGGAGGAAGGAAGGAATGTCAGGAGTTACTGCATTCTTCTTGTAGGAAACAAGCCAGGCAGCCAGCAAGGAATAGCAAGCCAGCCAGGGCCAATTCATTTTTCAGTGATTCTTTTACAATTTCTGATTTGTGACTGCCATATCTCAGCCTCAGGGAATTTTAACCCATTTGTCTGGGAAACATTTATCCCTAAAACTGCTCTTACCTTCCACCCAGAATATCACCAAACACCTACTATGTGCCAAGTGCTACGCCTTCACTATCCTATTTAATTCCAAGAACAATCCTGACAGGTAATAGCTATTTTTATGCTCCCTTTAAAACATGGAAACAATCCTCAGAGAAGTCAAGCCCTAGCCCATCTGAATCCAAAGCCTGTGTTATACCATGCCATACTGCCTTCCAGCAACCAGAATAGTCCTAATGCATCAGGTTTGGTAGCAAATCTCCCTTTTTCTCTGCCCAGTACATCACTTGTAGGACCAAAGAGGCCTTTAATATAGAGTGAAAAGAGGGGTCCAATAAAGGCCAAGGAAAGAAGTGTATTACCAGATTTTCTCTAACCAAAGTTAAAGAAAAATAGTGTTTAGGAAATCATGCCAGCAGATTTCAGAGAAGTTCAGAGAAAAGGCAATCCTCAGTTAAGCATAGCCTAGACCGTTGGTCACATTTTGGGAAGTCCTCAGCTTTACTCTACTTTTAGAATAAACATCACAAGTTAGCTAAAGCTTTGGATGAACAGGTATTATTTTTATATTCCTAAACTACATGTAAGAATACTCTCCATTGATGGTAAAGTACATTTCCACTTGTCATCAGGATCAACATACACCTCAAATTCTATCTCAGCTCTTCACAAAATTTCCTGGCACCCAAGAAGTAGAAAAGATGCTAGAGGTAAAAAAGAAATTTAAGAGGGTAAAATATATAAAGAAAGGTTTATGTCATGGTTACCAAATGATTTTGAAGCCCAGAGAACTAGCCAAGTGGCTAAAAGTGCAGTGGGTTTGGGAGGTTAGATTTAAAAATAAACCCAAATCCACCACAATACCTTAATGATGAAGATGTAGGATGGGGCCAAGCTTTTAACTTTGCTTTAAGATGCCAAGAAAATCTTTAAGTCTAGCCACATTTGCTGATTTAAAAAAAGGGGGGGGGGACTTCCTACCAGGGGATGGGTAGGAGTTGAACTGTTTTGAAAACAATGCCTTCAGCTTACCTAGAATCTCTACTATGACTTCCCTTCTCCAAGACAACTCTTGAGTCTGTAGAAGAGAAACAAAGGCAGCCATCTCCATCCTCCCCCCACCCCCTTAAAATGACCCTGATTTGTCAGGTGAGGCCAAACACAGGACCCGTGCAGGATGTGTCAGCTTAGGTTGATGTTGAAGTAAAAAACAAAGGCAAGAGCAAAGTACTGTGAAATAAAGCCCTAGATACATCTCTAGAAGGCAGTGCACAACTAAGGCCCACTACCAAATAATAGATATTTCAGATTAATCCTTTACTAAGCTTTACTGCCCTTGGCAATGATTGGCTACCTAGAAGATACAGGATCTTAAGTGCTGTTTCACCTAAGTGTAAAGGATTCCTAGCTAGGGGACAACGAAACAAGGAATTGGATGCTGCGTGTCTCCTTTATTTCTACCCATTCCAACTGAAACATGGCAAGGAAGACACACAAAGTTTCAAGTTCTTTTAGCTCCCCTTCCCCACAAATTAAGCAGCAAAAAATTTGAGTAATTTGCAAAAATGAAGGGGACAGAACGGGGATGAGGAAGGAAGTAAAGTTGCTGGAACATCTAACTTGCTACGAACCCAACAGACCCAGGGCAGACTGGTTTAGCCAGCACCCTTTCCAATCAAACAAAAACCTGCAGCCTGTACCTGTTTCCTCTGTTGGCACTGATCACTACCCCTCCACCCACATCTGCATTTTCAACTTTTGACTCTTGCTACAGTGCGAACAAAGGGAGAGAAAGCAACAACAAAATGATAGTGCCATAAGGTAACTGCAGTAGCAATTCCTAAATTGGTATCAGCCTTCTTATACCCTATGCCCCCCAACTTATAACTAAGCATAGAATGTTTTTTTCCCTGCCTAGAGTTAGTCAGAAGCAATTCATTACTTAGTTTTACATTGCACTTGCTCCTTTCCTTTAAAGCATGTATGCTTCTCCTTACTTCAAGGGGGAAGGGAGAACAGGATGTTTACTTAAGAGCTGCTATCTCATTTACGGGTGAATCTCTTGTAGCTTTGTCTATGCAGCTTCAGTGAGTTATTACTCAGCAATTGTGAATAGCAGCTGACCGGACTTGTCTATACAGTTACTCATAAACAAGTATGAGAAACGCCCCAATACCCCAAAACCCATTTGGATGGTGTTTGTGTTACTGTCTACATACATGAGGGGGTAACTCATCGCTCTTATACAAGATTGGCTTAAATAAAAACAATTCCAGGGGATGAAGCTTTGCATTTTCAACATGCCCAGAAACACCAATGTCGAAGTCGAAAAGCTGTTGCTTCCTTGGAGATGGAGAATCAGTTGGGCAAGTCAAAGTTCCAAGAGGGGACAAGGAAAAAGGTGAGCCAGATTCCAGAACCAGCCAGCACAATTGTACACCCTACATACTGGGTGTGTTCCTAGGCTGCTATTTCTGAAGTGTCTGGTGATACACGCATGTAACTTCATGTAATGAAGGCTGCTATTTACAGCCTTCTACCCTGCCAGTGACCCAGGCGGGGTCTGGATGCAGTGACTCTCTTTACCCCTTAAAGCTAACATTCCACTTATTAAGCTTCACTGGGGTATGAAAAAGGGATGGGGCAAGAAAGGCGGGTTAAGTGTGGCTTATGTACGATAGATTGTCAACATGCAGCAATAAGGGTAGATGTGGGCAAAGAATTGACCAGAAGGAACCCTGCCACCATTGCCCCTGCCAACTGGATGCTTGCTTTAAATCTTTTCGGGGGGAGAGGGCAGAGAATCTTAAGCAGGTGCCACACCCAGTGTGGACCCCAATGTGGGGCTCAATCTCACAACCCTGAGATCATGACCTAAGCCAAAAACAAGAGTTGGACACTTAACCGACTGTCACCCAGGTGCCCCTCTATGCTTGCTTTAAAAATGCTTCTTCACTTAAAATCGCACATTTTGAAGACAAAGACAAATAATTATTCATACAATATATCCCACTTCATTACCAGCCACTCCTCAAACATCTTGACTTCATCCCACCCATCAACCCTTTTCAAAACTGAATTACACAAAGGATCAAACAGAAAACCCACAAGGCCATGGAGATCTGAGGCTCATACTGCTTTCAGGGACACTGAATGCTGTAGTCAAAGGGGACACCTGCATAAGATCAGGGTGAGAGGGGGAAAGTCAACCACACAACAAAGGAAACCATACTTTATTAAACTGGAAAAACAAAAACATACTATTGGGGACAAAGATTAAAAAAAAAAAAGGAATGGTTGGAAGAGAGGCAAGTGTAAGTGGTCACAAGAAAGGGACATGACAGGTGGTCTGTGGTGTCTGTGTGGCTCAGAAATGTGCAGGTGCACACACGGTCCCCTCGATCCCCCTTGCACTTAGACCAAAAGCCAATACAATGCGATCTTCAGAGATATATCCAAGCTTCCTTTCTGATCCTGTCGTTGGTTTCACCTTCAGCCCTGGACAGTCACATAGAAGGGTCTTTGCTGGAGAAAATTTAGATTTTCCAACCATAGGCCTGCTCCACAATGCAGCAGTTTCAGCTCCTGGAGAAGTTCCCTCTTAGATGCGCTCACCACAGAGTCAGGAGCCCTTGGTCAAAGCCCCAAATCTCAAAGAAAAATGTCAAACCTTCAGAACTAGTTATTTTATTAAATGATATTAATACACATTTCAAAAGGATTTCATTGTTGTTGCCTCTAAAGCATGTACTTGTTTTGTTTTCCACACTGAACACGTTGAGAATATCATCCAACATATCTAATTTTAATCTTAACAGGCACCCCCGCCCATTCAAAAAAAGGGGTGGAGGAGGAAAAAAAGGGAAAAAGCAGTAATTTACAGCGGCTTCAAAATAATTAACAGCTGAAGCTTAATTCTGCATGAACCGGTAACTTCAGGATTGATAGTGAATATTCTGCAATTAGAAAGTTTAGCATATTCACATTATCTAGATAGGTTAGCTGTACCATAGAGATCACAAATATCGTATTCCTGGGATTGTAAAGGATAAAAGTCCTACTCTCTGATCATTTTACCTACCCTGGCATCAAACCAAATTGTATTTATGCTCATCTTTTGGGAGGGCGGGAGGGAGCAGGGAGAAGACTCTCATCTAAGCTGACTGAAGAGTAAATTCTTATACAATATTTAAGGACTTGATTTCTGATACTGAGTTTTAAGTGGTACCAGTGTATTCACGACCCCCCCCCCATTCTCTGTCTGTGATTTTACAGTGAGCACCAAGGACCTTAGTAACAACTTTGCACATTGTTTCTTATAAATCATGTCCTTGCCAAGACACACTATATTATGCTTTCTTTAAAAAAATTTTTGTTTATTGTATTTTTAAACTCAGGTTGAAATACAAAAGTCAGAGCATGGGCACGGAGTTTTAAATCACAGACACAGAAAGGATAAAACCCCTTTGTTTCATGTTATGAATACCAGAATTGTCTGTTTCATTATATCACATATATACATTGTCATCTTCATTTACTGCTGTAGACAGACTTCCTTAACAGCTGACAGTCACATACAAATCCTCAATTCCATCCCGAAACAAACTCAATGAGGATTTTGTAGCTTAAAAAGCAAAACACCCTGCAAAAACAAAACAAAACAAAACAAAAAACAAAAAAGCAAAACAAAACAACCAAAAAAAAAAAAAAAAAACAAACCCCAACCCTTAAAAGTCCATCTTTTAAACTGTACAATAAGGTCTTCCTTTCATGTATTAGTCATCATGCTTTTGAGGACAATTACCCTGCCCCAACATTCAGGAAGCCACTTTCCTGACATCCCCACATTTTCTGATAAAATCAAATGGTCAGAGAGCCTTTTCAAGTAAACACTACTTTCAGCTTAAACAAGAGCAGCAGAAAGAATTCACATTCTTTTATTCTAGAGTGAAAAACATCCCACTTAATTTCTGCAAAAAAAGTTTGTTTTAAATCAATTAGAACTCTCCCTCCCCCTCCCCCCACCCTTACCCTTACTCTTCATCACTCTTTTCCCTAAACAAATGTCTCAGGACTCAAGGTAACTATATTGTTTCTTTGCTTTGCTACACTATATACCCTATCCCACACACAAGATCATGGTATCATGCATTTTTGTGGGGAGAGCTTCAGGGTAGAGAGGCTGGAGAGGGTCAAAGACAGAAGAGTTGACTTAAGACCAGAAATGCATCAGGAAGATGAAGGACTTGCAGCCTCCTAACCACAGAACACATGGCGAGCCCAAATAAATAATGTGGAATAAATTACACAAAACCTCCCCAACTATGACGCACAACTGGTTTAAGCTGCTCTTTACCTGAAAAGCAAGTTTATTCTGACACAAAGGATTATCTTCTGTCACTAGCTTGTCCACTCTCCCCCATCTTTAATATTTCACTAGAGGAATCCAAAACAATCCCCGTACTTGCTACAGTTAGTTAGTTCTATGCTCACTTGGAAAAAAAATATGAAACTTGCTAGGATTCCCTTTAAAAACAAAACAAAACAAAATCAAAACCCCACCACATACTGTTTTACTTATCCAGCTGGAGATCACCAGTGTGTATACCTTGGGGCAAGACACTAAAGAACACAACATAATAATAAAGCAATCTTTGCTTTTCAGTGTTCCTAGATATAAAGTTATAAACACTCAAAGCGTACGGATTGTCTTTTTTCCCAGTACTAGTTGGAGAACTACAAAGAAGCCTTTCAGTTTGGGGAGAAGGAAAGCACACCCTTCTCATGTAAAATGACTAAGGGCAGAAACATTATTTCCTACTGGGAGTGGAAGGTGAGGATAAGGCTTGAGCCTTTAAATGTGACAGGCTGCTAGCTGTAGAATGGGGTCAATTTGGATTTCTCAGCTCCCCCTGGTTCTCTGAAAAGATAAATATAGTGAAACCCACTTGTCATCAAGACACACCTAAAGAGGCGTAACGCACTGAAAGATACTACTGAACCCTCTCCGAAATACCAAGAACAGCTGTAAATACAAGTGTAGGGCAAGGAGGAAAGAAGGATACAGGCCAATAGTTCCCTTTCCTCAGTAGTTAACCTTTGTTAAAAACCACCAACAAATATCACTTACATTAGGGAGGCACCATGGTAAAAACATCTACCTTTTACATTAAAAAATTGAGGGATAATATTTTAGTTGCATCTTTGTGTCGTCACTTGTAATAATGACTTTCTGTCCGGCCAAAGCAGAAGTGAAAACTGAGGGAGAAAAAGTCAATCAAGAAAGAAAAGCAGGAAGCAAAAGTTGGTGCAAGACATATCAAACTACCTCAAAAGGTCTCCCAGTCTTGTTTATGAGGAGGGATATGCAGGTCACATTGCACTACTGGTGGTTCCTTTCTCTCTTCATTGCAGTTACACCTTATTTTAACCTGGAGATTATATCCAGTACCCTTTCATTCCAAGGATAAAGAGGAATAATTTTTACTAGGGTAGAATGAGATCCGTATCTCCTCCAAGTTAATGACGGATAGTCCTTTAGAAGAGGCTGATTTTCTTTAATTAAGATTTTAGGAGAAAGGTAAAGAACCCAACTTCAATAGGTCTTTAAAAACAAAACCAACTTGACAGGTCCGTGGTCTCCCACCTATCCTCCCTTGCAACATCTTTTGGGCTCGTCAGCAGTGCACAGAGCATTCAGGAAAGAGAGCCACGCTGGTCACAGTAGTTACTTAATGGGAGAGAGAAGGGGATAGGAATCCTTCTATTGACTATGTGATAAGCCAAACCCAAAATAACATCCCAACATTGCACATGTTATTCTCTGTACTGATGGAAGTTTTATTTCAAATGTAATAATACTCTTCAATAAATGGGGTAAAATAAGATCTGTTTTTCCTCCCACCCCTCAAACCCCCAGCCAAGTGAAGTGGCTTTGGTTGTGTTTCTTTGCCCCCTCCTCTCCCTCCCACCCCTTGCCCCCTTTAAAATACAAGTAGCTTGGGGAAGGTCAGTTAAGTGCAGTGGGAGGGAGGACTGGATGGAATAGTGAAATGTAAGCATGTATGACTTTTAAATTTGGAAGGGAGGCCCTTTGTCATTAAAAAAATTTAAATCAGAGGAAGGAAAACATAAAAAGAACAATAAACCAAATTCCTACTTCCAATGCTCTCTAGACTGTTCAAAATGCTTTTTCCCTTGGTTTCCATCAGTACCTGGGAGGGAAGAATGGGCGTTTTGGTGCAAAGAACGGAGGGCCCCTAGCAAAAGGTGGCCTGGGTCTCTTTAGACTGTGGAACGGGTCTCTGCTGAGAAAAGGTTCCCTAGGCCGAAAGTCTGGCCGGGGATTCCGCAAAATCATACCACTCCGGTTGATGGCGTCTCTGTGTGAGGGACCCAAGTGGGGGCCACTGCTGCTGTTGCTGCCTCCCCCACCTCCTCCTCCATGGGCTGGGCCCAGGTGCTCCAGAGAATGGGAAGGTAGGCTGAGGCTCTCTCGTACACGGCTAAGGCCAGGGCCGTTGAGGTCCCGTTGGGTGGGGCCCCCATGGTCCCTGGGTCCTGGGAGCACCCCAAAATGCTCAGCCAGGGTCCCTTGAAGGAGGGAACTATGGTCCTTAGGAAATACTGCCACAGCTCCTGCCACTCCGTGCTCTGCCAGTGGTGGGGCTGGGAAGGGTACAACCCCAGAGTGGTCAACAGGGGGTGGAGGAGGAGGTGGAGTAGAAAAGGGAACACCACTCCCACCACTGCTGCTATGCTCCCCAGGGGGTGGAGGAGGGGGTGGGGTGGGGAAAGGAACTCCGCTGTGCTCTCCAGGAGGAGGGGGTGGGGCGGCGTGGGCCAGGGCCGCCTCCTTTGTGAAGGGGTTCGAAAGATCCACAGAGGGTAGATGAGTGGGTGCATCTCGAGAGAAGATACCAACATGATCCTTAGGAGGGGCAGGTGGGGCAGATGATGGCCCCACTGGCTCTCTCTGGAAGGGTGCCCCATGTTCCAAGGGGGACGGGGGGAGATGATGCTCAAATGTTGAGTTGAAACTGTTGGAACGGAAGCTGCCGACACTTTCCTGAAATTGGGGTGCCCGTTCCTTGTATGGTGCCGCTTTAAAGCCAGTGAGGCCTCCGCTGCCCCCGCCCCCAAGGGATGCCAACTCAGAGGCACTTGAGGGGCCATTGTCAAAGGAGCTGCCTGAGGTGCTCAGATCAAACCAACCCACCCTTGAAGCCTCACGCCCATGTCCTCTATTTCCCTTCCCAGGAACTCGGACGGACTCTACGGTCTGTATTGGCTCCCCTGACATCCTCCTATTGGATGCATTATGATAACCCAAGGTTTCTATAGGGGCTCCCTTCTCTTCGGTGCTATCGGGCAAGTCTAAGCAGGAGGAGGAGACTCGGGTTTCTATGCGGTAGTGCTCTTCTTGTTGCTGCTGCTCAGTGGCTGTCAAGCTGGGCTGGGCGAGGTTTGAGAGACCGACAACACCATCACTTGAAGTACCCTTGTTGGGTGCCTGGCCAAAATGCTTATCGTCTGAGGGCTTTCGGGAGGCGTTTTTAAGCATATTCTTAAACTCAATCGTCGACGTGGTGGAAATGGTGGGGGCCAGGACTTTCTCCACGCCTGGTGTGGGTGGGTGGCCCGTGGGAGCGGCAAGGGTATTCTGCGGAGAGAAAAGGGAACGATGTGGGACTGGGTGAGGAGGGTCTGGGTACTGCTTCTGTGGCAAACCAAGATGCCCAGTGGTAGTAGACTGAGACAAGCTATTGTGGTTGGAGTCAGGGGTGAAAAATGAATCATTCTTACTCGGTGATGGTGACCGGTCAGACCCTGGTTCACTCCCTCTTATGCTGAAGGCACCAAATAGCCCAGGGGAAGAGGAGAGATGGTCACAATTCTCACTAGAGTCCAGGAGGGCCCTTACAGATGGAGGGAAGGCAGACTTTACCCCAAATTCTTGGGCCCTGTGGCTATAACTGGAGAGGATTGGCTGGTATTCGGTGGTTTCAGAAAGCTTGCTTGACTTCAGGATAGACTTGGCTGGCTTCTTCTCTAGGTTCATCATAGCAGAGGGTGGAGGCCCTGAGTACTCAAAATCTCGGTAATCCTCATCTTCCTGGAAAGAAGTATCTGGATAGAACTTTTCCTGTGAAGAGTCCATCAGGGAAGATGGTCTCTCCATTCCATCAGAAGGCTGCTTATAGGGTGATTCACTGCCCAGGCCAAAAGGTCGATATGTAGGTACAGAATTGGAGAGTTCCCGGGGGTAGCTTTCCTCTCTCCCAGGGGGTGGTGATCTTGTACTGCTGGGTGTTGAGGAACCAGGGCTAATGATCTTAGAAAGCAGGGACATGGTGTCTACACTGCTGGATGTGGGCTTGTCCATCATCTCATCCTGGGTGGGTGTACCACTCCTTTCATCCCGCACAGGGGTTCCGTCAATGTTGTCGATTGACGTGCTAGTAGGGCCACGCTGGAAGTCTGAGGGGTGGCTTTCTGCTGGGGCACTGGACCCCAAGCTGCTCAAGATTGGGATGTTTAAGTTTAAGCCACTGAAACCAGGATTACCTTTTAAGAAGTTGTGGATCTTCATTTCCAGGCTTGGAGAGGTGGACTCGGACTCCAGCTTTGGCTTGGAGATCTCTGAAGATTGGCACATGGCAACTTCAGTAGGTGGGGCAGCAGGGTTAGTAGTGTGGGTTCCTGTAAACCCAACAGAGTTGGATGGTAGCTTAAAAGTAGTGCTTGGGAGCCCTGGGCTTTGCCCGATTGAGGCCTTGCTGGCTGATGTTGAAGAGACTTCAGAAGTTGATGAATTAGGAGAATAGTTGAAGCTTTTAGGAATAAAGGATTGGGTATTGGAGGGCAGATTTCTTCCTTTTATGCTAGAGACTGTGGTGTTGGCAGGGGAAGCTGAAGTGCTCTGGGATGCGGCTTCACTGGCTGGGACTGGGTTCCCAGTAACACTCTGAAGTAAAGATGACAGGCCTGTAGAAACAGAGATTAGAGGAATTAAAAAGAACTGCCTACCTTACAATAAAAACAATGTCGCTAATCGGATATTCTCATTCATTCCAGTGGGAACAAGATAGACATTATAATATGAGGCCAAAGAGAATCCACACCAAACAAGCAATGGCTAAATGTCATAGAAAATATTGGACCTACTTCTCAATATAAAGAAAGCAAATTACTGAAATGTTTCTACTGCAGTTATCAAACAAGTCCAACATAGCACAATAAAAGGCAACAGGAAAGGGGAGATTTTAGTGTCAGAATCATTCACAGTTTAAACAAGACAAAGCAGGAGAAGAAAGGAGGCAAAATTATCCTTAAAATAACACTTTAAGCCAGTATTTCTTAACATTGGATCTGTGGTACTGTTTCTCTAAATGCAAATAGATATTCTGTCCAACTCTTCCTTTCCAGCCTCCACAACTGTTTCTAATAAGTTAATATACAGTGTTATTCTCAAGAGAGAGACAGTATATGCACATTGCTCAAATTTATTTCAAGGGTCACTTTTTTCCAAGCGTCTCTTGCTAGGCTTTGGGGAAACAATGCTTTTAGATATCATTTTTGGTTGTAAAATGTAGCAGTAGTAAACATACAAACACACATACACACACCACAAAGAATTACAAAGCTGGACCACCTTATAGCTTGGAAAATTCAAGAATTATTCATTGACCCAGGCTGACATTGATGAGATTCAAACCTACTCACTGACAGACAAAACCTCAGAAGCTCTGAGAAAGAATTCTTTGGGGCAAAGGCTGAAGTCCACCAAAGCAAACTGCTCCTGTAGAAAATTTTTTAGAAAAATACTTGACAAAGAGATAAATAGGAGTCCTATAAATTCAATGATATTTTGGAAAATTTACCCAATTTGCACTTATAAATGAAAACTTTTTGTGCATACTTCACCCAAGTTTATAGCTTTTTTTTTTTTTAAAGATTTTATTTATTTACCTGACAGAGATCATAAGGAGGCAGAGAGGCAGGCAGAGAGAGAGAGAGGAGGAAGCAGGCTCCCTGCCGAGCAGAGAGCCCGATGCGGGGCTCGATCCCAGGACCCTGAGACCATGACCTGAGCCGAAGGCAGAGGCTTTAACCCACTGAGCCACCCAGGCGCCCCAAGTTTATAGCTTTTAATCACACACGAAAACTGTTCTTCCATAATGATAAGGGTGAAAGAAAACAGTATTTCAGAGGATACTTTAATTATATGTTTCTTCAAAATTTCAATTTTAATCCAATATTTACTAAGTGACTTAAGCTCTGAAGAATTCTGAGATCACTCCATCCTTAGAACATTTTTTTTAAAAGATTGATTTATTTATTTTAGAGAGTAAGTCAGGGAGAGGGAGACAGAAACTTAAGCAGACTCTGCACTGAGCGTGGAAGCTGGCGTGGGGCTTGATCTCACAATCCTGAGATCATGACCTTGAGACCACCAACCTTGCAGATACAAAGAGGAGGATGCTTAACAGACTGCACCATCCAGGCACCCCTATCCTTGGAACATTTTTAATTGCCAACAGTTTCTATATAGTAAAGTGCATGATTTTTGTTATCCAATATTCACTAATATCTGAAAAATACATATCATTTATTTCAATTATCCTCCTGAAAAATAAGTTCCACGTTTCATTTCCAAAAAGTTCTCTGGCTCTGTAACTTACCCCACTAACAGTATGATTTAACTCTTAGTAGCCACTGTTCATACAAAAATCCTCAAGCACTAGAATGTGATATATGACATCATATGAATTTTAAAAGATATTTCAGCATATCTTTTAGATACTGTGGGTTGAAATGACACTACTCAGATTTCTGGTAACTGGTGAGATGGTCTTCTACTACTAAGCCGCTAAATATTACTTTTCTTCAATCTTAACAGGCTATCCTCTATGGCCCTTTTGCCCACTGAAGTTGTTCTTTTGTGTTGAAAACCTGTCAATAATAGTTGTGGTGACACAATCAGAGACTCTAATAAGAGAATCCTTTTATAGTCTTTTAAAAATCAAGAATTCTACTCTCCATAAGGAAATGAAAGGTGATGAACTACTCCACAAAGGTTGTTTTCTGGGGTCTCCAGAAAAGCATTCTGTCAGAGCACACTTAGTTCTGCTCAAATTTTGCCTGATAAGAAAGTCCACAAGACATGGTACAATAATCAACTGAAAGAAAAAGCTGTAAATATTATTATACCCATCTATATAAGAGGCTAATAAAAACAAGTGAGTTCAACATTTTTACTAGAACTGCAGGATGGTGAGAGAAGAGGGCCTAGAAGGTAGAAATCATAACCATGCTGATCCCTCAAACTAATTATCTCTAAAATCCTTACTATTAGATATGCTGTAGTAGATCATTAATCCTTTATTGCTGGTGCCAATATCTGGTAACTGTGGGTTACTATTTGTTTTTTTTTTTTAAGATTTTATTTATTTATTTGAGAGAGAGACAGTGAGAGAGAGCATGAAAGGGGAGAAGGTCAGAGGGAGCAGACTCCCCATGGAGCAGGGAGCCCGATGCGGGACTCGATCCCAGGACCCTGGGATCATGACCTGAGCTGAAGGCGGTCGCTTAACAAACTGAGCCACCCAGGCGCCCTGTAGGTTACTATTTAATAGCATTTAAGTTTGTGTAACAAAAATCTCCTATATCTTATCGAAAGGCAAAGTTCACTATAATCTAGTCCTTGGCTGATCCACTTACAGAATAGTTTAGGAAATAAAATTAATAGAAACCTGTTGTGGTCTCTATTCATATAAAGCAGGGTTTCTCAACCTTAGCACTACCAGCATGTGGGGCTGGATTAGTCTCTGTCGTGGGGGCTGTGGTCTGCATTGCAGGATCTTTAACAGCATCTCTGGCCTCTGCCCACTAGATGCAGTGGCACTCCCACCCCCACCCCAGTTGTGACAAACAAAAACGTGCTCAGACATTGGCAAATGTCCCCTGGAGGCTGCTGGGTGAGAACCGCAGTTAAATTGCTGTATTGAAGATACTGCTCTAGTATTTGTAATTCATCGCATAATTATACTTAGGTTCCAAATAAAGATTGTGCTGGTATCTGGAGGGTCTGAGAAGAGAGAACAGGTGAGCTTTATGAAAAAATATTAGAAGCAGACAGTTTTAGACATAGAATAGGTAATTAGCAGAGCCGAACAAGAGGTTCAAATAAGGTAGAGATTATAGGTAGGCGAACACAAAAAAGATGTGCTACACCTATATATAGAGGCCTCTCTAATACATTAGGACATTAAAAACAAAAACTCATATCTCATAAGATTTTTAAAAAATATTTTATTTAATATTTTTCAGAGAGAGAGAGATGGAGACAGAGCATGCACGAGCAGGGGGAGTGGAAGGCAGAAGCAGAGGGAGAGGGAGCAACAGACTCCCCAATGAGCAGAAAGCCTGATGCAGGGCTCCATCCCAGGACCCTGGGATCATGCCCTGAGCTGAAGGCAGATGCTTAACTGAATAAGCCACCCAGGTGTCTCAGATATTTTTTTAAGGATTTATTTATTCGAGAAAGAAAGAGAGAAGAAGATGAGGAAAAGGCACAGAGTGTCTTAAGCAGACACTGCACTAACTGCAGAGTTTGATTCAGGGCTTGATCTCACAGCCCCAAGATCACAACCTGAGCCAAAACCAAGAGTCAGACACTTAACAGACTGCACTCCCCAGGCGCCCTGTCTTGTAAGATTTTCGACAGTAGACTGACCTTTCTCACTATCTTTAGCTTTGGTTTACACTAAAAATGTAAACCTCAGTATATACTATAAAAGCTGGAATGCAGCCCCTGAGGGTTGGGGGGGTCATGGTGTAGATGGACGAACACAGGACTCCAGTTAAAAAAACTGGCTTTTAGTCTCAGTTCATCACTGAATAGATAAATGTGCGACTTTAAGCAGATCACATCACCTCACTCTATGAATGGCAGCTTATAGATGATACATATAAAGAAGATACTAAATAACTGTACTATACATTCCATGACTTTGGATTCTTCAGAAATGGAATCCAAGATCAGGCCAGAGGCAAACACTCACAATTCAAGTCCCTCTGGCATATGTTGGTTTACCTTGCAGTGCTGGGGCTGACTGTGTCTGGGTTTTGGAAAGAGCAGACAGAATGCTCTCTGGGGTGATCTCCACCTTTGAGAGGATATTTGCCAGAGGATTGTGAGATGTTGTTGGGGCAGGTGCAGGTGTTTTCAGGCCACTGCTGAGGTTGCTGGGACTTGTAGGAGTTCCTGGAGAAGGTCTTGATGCAGGACTGACCCCTGGTGGCAGAAAGTATAACTCAAGAAAATGCAATTCAAAATAATCATTAAACTCATGATCCTTCCCACTCAATCAGGAATGTCTCTGTGACAGATCCACAAATAGGACATATCATGGCTTGTACAAAGGAAAAACTGAACATTAGATTAAAATCTGCTCCTGTTGACTTGGAACACCCCTAAGGTAAATAAGTATTAAGTTTTGTTCATATGTATTTGTCACTTTTAAAAGCCAATAGAAAGATTTTGGGAACCTCTTTCTGTTTTTCTCTGCCAAGTGGAACCTATACCTCAGAGTCCTGTCAGGTACTCAGTAAGTATTAATGGCTGATTATGATCAGAGCCACTACAACTGTGTAACCCAGCCACTGCATAACTCTATGTGATTAATATGTTGCTTTTAAAATGAGATTATATAAGCAACTTCCTTTACATCTTTAAATATATACATATTTTTAAATAGGCTCCACACTCAACATGAGGCTTGAACTCACGACCACAAAATCAAGAGCTGCACCCTCCAGGGACTGGGACAGCCAGGAGCCCCTACATCTTTATATTTTAAAACACTGGGTTAGTTTTTAATATATAAGAAAAAAGTATATAAAAAGAAAATAATCTTTGAATGACCAAAAATATGAACAGCTATTTCACAAGGAAAACTAAATGATAAAGAAATGAAAAGGTTTCAACCATATCTTAATCAAAGAGATGTAAACTAAAACAAGTAACTTTTTTTTTTTTTTTTTTGGAGAGAGAGTTGGGGGCAAGAGAGGCAGAGGGAGGTGGAGAGAATCTTAAGCAGGCTTCACACCCAGCAGGGAGCCCAACACGGGGCCCTATCTTACAACCCGGAGATCTTGACCTGATCCAAAATCAAGAATCAGATGCTCAACCGAGTCAACCAGGTGCCTTTTTGTTTTTTCAAGTAATCTCTACACCCAATATGGGGCTTGAACTCACAAACGTGAGATCAAGAGTTGCATGCTGGGACGTATGGGTGGCTCAGTCGGTTAAGCATCTGCCTTCAGCTCAGGTCAAGATCCCAGGGTGCTGGGATCGAGTCCCACCTCCTTGCCCATAAGGGAGCCTGCTTCTCTCTCTGCAGGCCCCTCCAACTGTTTGTGCTCTCTTTCTCTGACAAATAAGTAAATAAAAGTCTTTAAAAAAAAAAAAAAAAGAGCTGCATGTTTGGGACACCTGGCTGGCTGAGTCTGTGGAGCATATAACTCTTGATCTCAGGGTTGTGGGTTTGAGCCCCACGCTGGGTGTAGAGATTACACATTAAAAAAAAAAAAAGAGAAAGAGATGCATGCTCTACTGCCAAGCAGGGCAAATGGGAGAGGGAGAAGGAGACTTCCTGCGGAGCAAGGAGTCCAATGTGGGGCTCAATCCCAGGATCCTGGGATCATGACCTGAGCCAAAGGAAGGCGCTTAACAACTGAACCACTCAGGTGCCCCCCAAATGACTTTTTAAGGCTGAATTTGACAAAGTATTAAAATAAGACAAAATAGTGTTGCAGAGGTTGAGGAACAATGGGAACTTTCATGTGCTTGGTACATAAAGTAGTACATTTTTGGTAATCATTTTAGTTTTAACATGAAAAGACTAAAAACCTACATATTGATTTTATTTGGTTTTATCTTTTAGAAAAATATATTTAAGTTTTTTTTTTTTTTTTTAAGATTTTATTTATTTATTTGACAGATAGAGATCACAAGTAGGCAGAGAGGCAGGCAGAGAGAGAGGAGGAAGCAGGCTTCCTGCCGAGCAGAGAGCCCGATGCGGGGCTCGATCCCAGGACCCTGGGACCATGACCTGAGCCGAAGGCAGAGGCTTTAACCCACTGAGCCACCCAGGAGCCCCTATATTTAAGTTTTTATAAATAAATTAAATAATTGGGATTTTCTTCAAAACAATCAAGATTGGGTAAGGCACAGCAGAAACAAGACTGGCCATGTGTTTCTACTGCTGAGGATGAGTGACGAGTACATGGAGATGCTCTACTTTTGTATATATATATATATTTTTTTAAAGATTTTATTTATTTATTTGACAGATAGAGATCACGGGTAGGCAGAGAGGCAGGCAGAGAGAGAGAGGAGGAAGCAGGCTCCCCGCCGAGCAGAGAGCCCGATACGGGGCTCGATCCCAGGACCCCGAGATCATGACCTGAGCTGAAGGCAGAGGCTTTAACCCACTGAGCCACCCAGGTGCCCCACACTTTTGTATATTTTCATTAAATTTCCATGAAGAGAAAAAAAAAACCCTATATACTCAATCATTTTGGAAGGGCTGTGCATAAAGTTTAGCATCAAGGTTGTTCATTGTTCTTTATAATAGTGAAAAACTGGAAATATACCAGATGCCTAGTAATAAAGGCTTAGATAAATAAATTCATTATAAATATAGTGAAGTATAAATATCCTTCAATTATTGAAAGAAAAACTATTATAAATATTTAATCTACCAAAACATTCTCTCAAACACACAAATACACACATATAAGGTTAAACACAAGTGGTGTCCTTTGGGGTGGCAGGACTGGAGATACTTATTTTATTCTCTTATTTTCTAATTTTTCTATAATGACCATGTACTGTTTTTTTGTTGTTGTTGTTTTTGTTTTTTGATTTAAAAAATTACTTTTAGGGGCACCTGGGTGGCTCAGTCTTTAAGTGTCTGCCTTTGGCTCAGGTCGTGATCCCAGGGTTCTGGGATTGAGCCCCGAATCGGGCTCCCTCCTCAGTGGGGAGCCTGCTTCTCCCTCTCCCTCTGCCTGCTGCTGCCCCTGCTTGTGCTCTCTCTCTGTCAAATGAATAAATAAAATCTTAAGGAAAAAAATTACTTTTAATATAAGAAAAAAAAATCAACAAAAAACCAGACTGATGGCTCAATTAGAAAGATGAAAATAAGCTTTTTATTCTCTTATGGGACTTACTTACCAGTATTCTTCATGACTGATGTTAGGCTGCTAAGGATAGAACTGATCTTTGCCAGATCCACATTAGCCAGGTTTGGCAAAGCCAACGCTGGAGAAGGGGACAGGAGAGAAGTATTCACAGGCTTTGGAAGAGGTGGGGTTGCTGTCATGGTAACAGGCACTGGGGTACATGAAGAGGCCTTTGAGATACTTTCTGTTGGCTTTGTAGACATAGAAGTAGATACAGCTGACTTCTCCACAGGTTTTTCCTTCCTGTCCTCTACTGTTTAAAGAAAAGAGGTGATACTGCATTACTGCTTTCCACACTCTGCTTCCAGTATGAAACATGTCCTAATAGTTCCTGATCTGGAGGTATAAAGCACTAAGCTTTAGAGAAAAATCATTCACTTTATGATTTTTAAATAAGTCATACTCTTTATGTTCCTTCTGACCTTCAATGCCTGCTTAAAATAAATTTCCCAAATTCATTTTTTGTCTTTTCAAAGATGTCTTTGCATTTTTTTTAGTATTTGTGTATTAAATTTGTACATTTCTGTGATAATTTCATTATTTGGTACATATTTATGTTCTTTCAGTCATGATATTTATAGTTATGAATTATCCCTGTCCTTTCCTTTCCATTAACCTGAAAGCTTTCTAAGACATAGAAACTCTGTACATACTTTCTTGTATTTTTTCTTTGACTTCCTAAAATTGGCCTAACTGGTGGATACAACTGTAGACACTAACATGAAACTGCAATAAATGGGCTTTACAATATACTCCTTCTAATACTTTAAAGGCTATGTACTATATACTTCATATATATATGAAGAATGCATTAAATTCAACAGAAGGCCAACTGCCTAAGAAGAATAATTATAAAAGCTGGGGGTGTCACAGAAACAATGCACTGATCTAGGTTAAGTTTGTGTGTTTGTGTATGTACATGTGTATGTATGTATGTATCTATGTATGTAATTTCTACACCCAATGTGGGACACAAACTCCCGACTCTGAGATCAAGAGCCACATGTTCTACCCACTGAGCCAGCCAGGGGCCGCCAGGTTAATTTTGAAAGCATAGTTAACAAACTATGGCTTTGGAATCTTGAAGGTCAAGAGTGACAGATGTAAGGTATTTCAGTGTAAGTGCCCCTCCCTCTAGAACACTGCTGTTCAATAGAAATGCAACTTAAGCCACACGTATAAATTTAAATTTTCTAGTGGCCACTTTCAAAAAAGTAGAAACGGATAAAATTATGTATTTTATCTCACTATTTCCCAAATATTTTCATTTCAATATGTTATAAATACAAAAATAATTGAGATATTTTTATGTTTTGTGGGTACTAAGTTTCTAGAATCCATCGTGTATTTTTTAAGTAGAGCACATTTCAAGTTGGAAAAGCCACATTTCAAATGCTCAATAGTCACATGTAGCTAGTGGCTACCTCGCTGAATGGACCAAATCTTAAGGGATGATTCTTAGCCCGTGTGGTTTACCAAATCCTGAACCAGGATAATAATACATGCTGTTCTAATCTTATAAGGATTAAGCTATCTTTTAGTACCAGCCTGTGATAGATTCATTGGTGGGAAAGCAAAATAGGTAAGGAACAAGTTGCCTATTAACCCCATAAAGACATACCAATGATTTTTGACCCATCATCTTCCACATCTGAGAGTTCCATGTCTTCTACATCACGATTATCTGTCACAGGCTCAGGTGTGGCAGATTTCTCACTCTCCATGGCTGGTGATTGGGATTCCTCACCTCCCATTCCCTGAAAAGGAGACTCAGAACCAGTTGGAGAAGGAGCATCCATGCTTGGGGAAGGGACTGGTGATTCTTCAGGATCAGGAAGGGTTGACTTCAATTGATCCAGCTTTTTCTTTAAATTGTTCACTCGATTAGCGAAGGTTTTATATGCCTAAAAGAGGAAAAGAAGAGTTATTCTTCTGAGAAAAGGAACAAGATGTTACCATTTTGACTTTGACCAGATTCCCTCATTATTATTAACTATATCCCTGGTACAAAACAACAACAATAAAAAAAATCACCCTTCAAGCCTGGAACAGTTTCCAATCTCTGCTTTTTATACTCCCTAAATGAATATTACCATCCATGCAGTTGCCCAAGTTATCTGTACTTAATCCTCTTTTGCTCTCTTCTACCAATCTAACTGACCCAATATTTACTGAGGGCTTAAATGTGCTGGCCAATCTTCTAGGTACTGGAGATATGACAATAACTAAGAAGACAGACAAAAACGAAATCCATAAATAAAGTTTAGCATATGAAATCAAATAGTATGGATTTTTTAAAGAAATAAACTTGATTTTAGAACAGTTTTAGGTATAAAAAATTACTGTGAAGATTATACAGAGTTCCTAATTATCCCTTTTATTAACCTCAAACATTAGTATGATATATTTGTCACAATTAATGAGCAAATTTTGATAATTATTATTAACTGAAGTCCACATACTTAAGGCAGACTTCTTCAGTTTTTATCTAATGTCCTTTTTTTTTTATTTATTTGACAGACAGAGATCACAAGTAGGCAGAGAGGCAGGCAGAGAGAGGAGGAAGCAGGCCCCCCGCCGAGCAGAGAGCCTGATGTGGGGCTCGATCCCAGGACCCCAGGATCATTTTTTTTTTTTTAAGATTTTATTTATTTATAATGTCCTTTTTTTATTCCAGGATCCCACGTGGGAAAAACCACAGTACATTTATTTATTTATTTATTTGTTTAAAAAAAGATTTTATTTATCTATTTGATAGGCAGAGATCACAAGTAGGCAGAGAGGCAGGCAGAGAGAGAGAGGAAGGGAAACAGGCTCCCTGCCAAGCAGAAAGCCTGATGCGGGGCTCGATCCCAAGACCCAGGATCATGACCTGAGCCGAAGGCAGAGGCTTTAACCCACTGAGCCACCCAGGCACCCCAACCACAATACATTTAATAGTCATGTCTTCTTAGGCCCCACTTATTTGTGAGGTGGTTAGATTTTCCTTGTTTTTCATGACCTTGATGGTACCAGTCAGGTATTTTATAGACTGTCCCTCAAATTTGAGATTTGCCTGATGTTTTTCTCATGATCAGATTGGGGTTAAAGGTGTTTAGGAGGAAGACCATGGATGTAAAGCACTATTATCATCATGTCACATCAAGGGTACACATATTCAATATGACATGCCATTGCTGATGCCAGCCTTCATCACTCAGCTTAAATCCTATTGATCTGATCTTAATGTTCATGCCTTAAAACAGTGTGTTTTTTTTCTTTAAGTTAAGAGTTAAGAGTCTTGGATCATAAGATTGCAAAATCATTTTGGGTGTTTGGGTGGTAAAACAAGAAACATTTTAAAAAAGGAATGGGACAGAAAAGAATATACTAGAGTTGAGCTTTTGCTTCTGGATATACCTGAGTAGCTTGCAGTAGAACAATGCTCCCACCAAGAACAACTAGGAAAGCCAGATATATACACATACATACTTGAACACACACGCACTCATGCACACATGTTTCAGTGTGGTAGGAGTGCTGAGGCAACCAAAACTTAAGAGGCAAGTCCTACACCAGGGGGAAACCATAAGGAAAGAAAGCTAAGCTGACATTCTGCAGTTGCCTTTTTTCTCAGGATTCTGCTGACTTGGGAGAGCCAGGTACGAATTTGATAATTCAGGTAAAAGGACAAGGCAAAGGGCCACTACTACATATGAAGAAAAAGCACAGCTTTTTAACAGTCTTGCTGGTCTACAGAGATAGAAATTAAAGATTCGAAAGGCCAAGATTCTGGTGAAACAGGCTCAACCACATGTTATTTTAGCTCTTCAAGATATTTCCTGAATTCTGAAGAAGAGGGAATTAAGAAGCCAAACAGGAAGCTTCTGAAAAGAGTAGTTTAACACAGGCTTAGGTGTTAAGGAGACAAGAATTAGACTTCAAATCATTCAGGGGAAGAGGGCCCTAGTGATCACTCCAGCCTCTCAGTGGGAAAACTCTACGCCCTAGAAGCTGGGAAGAACCAGAGGGAGACAGAGTCATGCCCTAGAAGCTGGGAAGAACCAGAGAGAGAGTGTGTGAAAATATGAGGAAGGCATTGCATGGGATGCTGAAGTAAGATACGAGAAAGCCCAGAGGTGGATAAGGAGGGATGGATGTGATGGTTATCTGCCTACACAGAGGTTTTTTTTTTTTTTTTTAAGATTTTATTTATTTATTTGAGAGAGAGAGAGAGAGAGAGTGTGTGAGCATGAGCAGAGGGGAGGGATGGAGGGAGAGGGAGAAGCACACTCCCTGCTGGGGAGGGAGCCCAATGCAGGGCTTGATCCCCAGAACCCTGAGATCATGACCTGAGCCGAAGGCAGATGCTTAACTGACTGAGCCATCCAGGTTCCCCTACACACAGGGACTGATCAAGTAAGTGAATGTATTGAAAATAAGGGGGACAAGGTTTTACACTGTTAGAAAAAGCAATTACAAACAGGAAAACGGAGAAAACCAGAATGAATACTGTGGTGTTGGATTAGGAATGGAGAGAACATATAGACAGACAAAGAAATTAATATAGATGTACGTGTGTGTACAGACAGGATAAGTATGTAAACATACATCTATTTCCTAGCTCTGTACACTGATAGGGTTTAGCAGCTGTGATATCCCGACATCGATGAGTACACCTAATACTCAGATGGTTTCTTTTTTTTTCTTTTTAAAGATTTTAATTATTTCTTTGAGAGAGAGAGAGACAGCAAGAGAGAGCTGAGGTGGGGAAGAGGCAGAAGGAGAAGCAGGACTTCCACTGAGCAGGGAGCCTGGTATGGGGCTTTATCTCAGGACCCTGAGATCATGACCTGAGCCGAAGGCAGACATTTAATAGACTTAGCCACCCAGGTGTCCCATTCAGATGGTTTCTAAATGATTTTTCACTAAAAGGAACTCAAGCTCCTTGGAGAAATGACTGACTCAAGGGCCAGGCAGAACAGTGCAAGATGAGATGGAAAACCTTATTCCAGAAGTAACAAAATGCTCTGAAAATGATGGGGACTTGTAAAGAACACAGAAAGCAGCCTGAAAAGAGATCCCACTGGCCAAATCTGGAACAATTTGAGCATCACAATAATTACTGGTAGTAATTAATTAAAACATAGAATAAAAAGACTCTATGGGTCCATACTTATTTAAATAAATGAATAAATTGAAAGTTTTATGATGAATAAGTTATTCACAATGTTTCAAAAAACCTCCCCGGAAAACACTTACTAATTACTCTATTACCTTCTTAGGTTTGTGGTAATAAAGTACCACAACTTGGGAGGCTTAAAAACAACAGAAATGTATTATCTCCTAATTCTGGTGGCTAGAAGTCTAAAATCAAGGTGTCAGCAGGGCTATCCTTCTTTGCCTTTTCCTCACTTTGGTGGTAGCCATTAACCCTTTGTGTTCCTTGGCTTGTAGCCACATCAATAAAATATCTGTTTTGGTTGTCACATGATGTTCTCCCTGTGTGTCTGTCTGTACCCAAATTTCCCTCTTCTTATTATGACGTAAGTTATATTATATAAGGCTCACCCTAATGACCTCAGCTTAATTTGATTACATCTGCAAAGACCCTATTTCCAAGTAAGGCCACATTCATGTGTACCAGGAATTGGGACTCCAACATCTTTTGGGGATACACAATTCAATCCATAGTAATTACCAAGTGAAAACTTTTCAATGGACAAGGCTGGAAGATACTACATCTATAAGATATCAAAAGGAATAGAACAGGTAGTGGAAGACATCAAACTTGTGTGATAAATGAAAGAATGGAAAGAGAAGAATACAATCAATTCTGTGATAACCCTACTAAAGACACATAACCTAAATCTGATCACAAAAATCATCACATAAATCCAAACTGGGGGACACTGAACAAAATATTTTGACTTATAATCTTTTTTTCCCCTTATAATCTTTAAACGTATTTAAAACATGAAAATCAAGGAAAAGACTGAGGAATTGTTTTAGATCCAAGGAAAATAAATAGAAATGCAATAAATGGAACCTGTTATTCTGGACAGAATCTTCTGCTATAAAAACTGGTCAATCGGTATAGGGTTTAAGTGTTATATAATAATAGTAAATGTATGAATTATTTTTTGATTAAATGGCTATACTTTATGGTTATGAAGGAGAATATAACAGTCTGGCAGAAAAACACATATGAAAATATTTGGGGGTGATAGGACATCACCAATTTATTTTCAAATGATTCAGGAAAAAAAATGTCTTCATAATGTACTTATGGTGTTTAAAAGTTTGAGAATGTGTCAAAATTTTAAAAAGAATGAAAAGCTGAAAGATAGGAAAAGATGAAGAAAAAAGATCAACAGAATTTTACTAGAAAATAAAATTCTTTGTAAAAAGAAATCAGGGGAAGGGAGGGGGAAAATCAAATGGTGATTCTAGAACTGAAAAATAAGCAAATTAAATTGGTGGGTTTAACAACAGGTAAGATTCAGCAGAAGAGAGAATTAATGAATTAGAAGACTGGTTAATAGAAAATATCTAGAAGGAAGCACTGAGAGAAAAAGGATGGAAAATACAAAAAGGAACATAAAAAGGAACTTAGTGATGAGATCTAATATATGTTTTTATAGGGTTCCAGGAGAGGAGAGAAATGGAAAAGAAAACCTGAACAGATAAAAGTGGAAAATTTTCCAAAATTTGTGAAAAACATCAAGCAATTTGTTATGGGGTGTGACCCTCCAGAGTCATAGGTCCAAGTCCTAACCCTATATACCTCAGAATGTGACAAGGTTTTACAGAGTAATCAAGTTAAAATGAGGTCATTAGGGTCGGCCCTGAGCCAAAATGACTGGTATCCTTAGAGAAAGGGGAAATCTGGACACAGACACACATGAGAAAAGACAATGTGAAGAGATATTGAAAATGGCCACCACAAGTCAAACTATGAAGCCAGGAACAGAACCTTCCCTCACAACCCTCAGAAAGAATAAAGCATGCGGGGATGCCTGGGAGGCTCGGTCAGTTAGGTATCTGACTTCAGCTCAGTCACAATCTTGAGGTCCAGGGACTGAGCCCCACATTGGGCTCCTGGCTCAGCAGGAAATCTGCTTGTCCCTCTCCCTCTGCCCCTCCCCCAACTCATGCATGTCCTCTCTCTTTTTCTCAAATAAATAAAATCTTAAAAAAAGTCAACCATGCTATCACTTTGATCTCAGATTTCTGGCTTCTAGAATTATGAGGGAGACAACAAATTAATGTTTAAACCACCCAGTCTGAGAAACTTTGTTACAGCAACCCCAGTAAACTAATACATCATTGATTCAAAAAGTTCTATAAACCCCAAACCAGATATGAAGAAGACCATGTTAGACACATCGCTGTATAACTACCGAAAACCAAAGACAGAGAAGCACACCAGCTCAGCAGAAGAAAGAATATTTGAACTTGAAAATTGGAAAGTATAAATTAGCCAAAAATTAGTCCAAAGGGAAAAAAGAATGAATAAAACAGCAGAAATCTAAGACCACATGGGATATGTAACTAAAAATCCTCAAAGGAGAAGAGAGAGAATAGAAGAGAAGAAGTATTTTAAAAGATAATGGTAAATATTTCCCAAAATTAATTAAAGATACCAGACCACAGATCCAAAATGCTCAGTGAACCCCCAAGCAGGATAACTACAAAGAATACATCTAGGCACAGCTAACTTCTCATTATAAGGGAAGCCAGAAAGATTGACACTTTTTAGGTAATAAAAGAAAAAAAATTTTTTTAAAGATTTTATTTAGTTATTTGACACAGAGAGACAGAGAGCGAGCGAGCACACAAGCAGGAGAGAGTGAATGGCAGGCAGAGGGAGAGGGAGAACCAGGCTCACTGAGCAGGAAGCCCGATACAGGACTTAATCCTAGGACCCTGGGATCATGACCTGGGCTGAAAGCAGACACTTAGCTGACTAAGCCACCCACCCATTCTCCATCCTGTTCTCCTGATTCTAAAATGCAAACCTGATCATATCATTAGCAAAATTAAAATCCTACAACTGCTTCCCACTGCTTTCAGGGTAAAATTCCAAGACCAATTCTAGCGAACACAAACCTTCCAGAACCTTGTTCCTAAGTAACACTCCAGTTCTATTTACCACCTTCCACATACATGCCCAGCAATGAGAAATTATTCTCAGGTCCACCAATTTTGCCATACTCATGTTTGCATCCTTTCAACTATGCTCTTCAGAGAATATGGGCTTTTCATTTAGCTAATTACTGCAATTTCAGAGTTTAGGTCCTTTGAGAGATTTTTCTCTGTACCTTCCATCCCCACTCCAAAATTAACTAAAGCCCCTATTCAATCCATTCAAATAGCATCCTACAGTTACCTCTATTATAGCACGTGTCATACGGAACTTCAATTATGTGTACTCAACAAATGCTTGCTGAATAAACCTCTCCCAGCCATTTGCTGAAGATCCTCTAAAGTAGACTAAATGATTTCCTACATAAGATCACAGGTCAGTATTAAAAAATTATTGATGATTATTAAAAAATGATCCTTTGGGTCAAAATGGTGAACTGACCACTCCTATTCACTATCTCTCCCTCCTGGGACTCCTATAAAGTGAATAGTTAAAAACAACAACAAACAAACAAAGGTATAAACAATTAACCAGAAGTATACCTGGAAAAAACATTTCTACAAAATTTACAAGACAAAAAGAGAACAAAAGAGTAATAAAGAAGGGATAAGGCAGTGGGGAAAAAAAATGAGGTTGGGGTATGCAGAAGGGGAGAAGTATCTTGGAAAGGAGCCGATTGCTGATCTGACTTGCAGAATCCCTGAGCAGTTTTCATCTAGGGCATGATGACTACAGAAGGGTGGAGTGAGTAGAGGGTTTGAAATCAATATAATTAATTAAAAGTGTGACTACCAAATACTCAACACCACCTCCCTTGCAATCTCCACACTTGGTAGCCAAGGTACTATTCCTTGGGCAAAAAAATGTGACTTCTCTAAAAAGTTAAAATATTTTGGCAAAAGACTCCAGCCTTCTAACACTTAGAGCTTCTCCTGCCCTGAACAGCCAGTTCCTCACCTACATAGACTTTACTAAACCTGAGAGTAAATAATCCCTATCTATGTACCAGGAATGTCTCAATTTTTTCATACCTCATTCTTAAATATGAATGGACAGAGAGATACCAACTGATTTTTGATGAAAGCCTTTTCATAAGAGAAAGACCAAGAAAACTAGAGAGGAAAAAAAACTCAAGATCTTTCAGAAAACAGAACAAAAAGATCAAGATTGAGAAAATATGAGAAAATAGAAGAGAAAGAAATTATTCCACAACTGAAGAACACCAATCTTGAGACTGAAAGAGCCCTCCAAGTAACCCATAAGGAATGAAAAATAATACCTCGTATGTTGATACATCATTGTAAAAATTACAGGACATTATGGATGAAGTCCATAAAAGCTCCCAGGCAGAAAAAAAAAAAGTTCCTACAAATGATCTTGCAAAGACTTCACATCAAAAACACTAAAGACAAGAAGTAATGCCTTTTAAGCTGTAAGGGAAAATGATTTTCAACCAAACTATGAAAGTAAATGTGAAAACAGTATAAAGATATTTTGAGATCTAAGGACTCAGAAAATTCACCTCTCATAAGCCCCCTATTTTTGGAAATTAACAAAGGATATGCTCCACCAAAACATGAGAGAAAACCAAAAAAAGAAGATAAAGAAATCTGTAAAACAGAGTGCTCAATTCAGAGTATCAGTAAAAGGTAGTCCTAGAATGAGATCCAGACATTTCATACTGGAGCAGGAGATTGAAAGTTCAGCTAGGGAGGTTTCTGGGGAAAATGTGATTTCAGATATTCGACATGACAGAGAATTTAGAAAGTAAAAAAAAAAAAGGCTATGAGAAAGCAAACAATCTAAAAAAATTTTAGGAAAAAAACAAAAAGTCTCTAATATTAACCATACCTACTAGATCATATGGTGAACAATGTTTACAGAGCTTTACTATAATCTTTGTTTATTAACTTTCAACCTTTAGAGCAAGGAAGTAACATTTAATTGATTACAGAGTAGAATATAAATATTCTCCACCTTGACAAAGTGAAAGTACAGTTTACTGAAAATGGGAAACTGAAGGGATAAATGAGAACTAATGGGAAAGGAGAGGGATGTTAATAACCTCATTCTACATAGTGAAGAGTCTAGAGTTAGCGGTCAAAAAATACTGAATACAGTACTACCATGTATGAAGATGATCAACAGATTTAAAACAGTTAAATAATGCTTTGGAAGGAGGAGGAAGGGAGTGGAGTATAAGTTAAATCCTCATATGTCATACCAAGAAGTAGATATTTCTTAAATAGGATAAATCAAGAAGGAACAATAAAAGCATATTATTCAGAAAACATGGAAGGCAAAAGCCCCAAAAAACAAAACAAAACAAAACAAAAAGACCCAAATGAGTTAAAAGGGATTGCATCTAGAAAGTGGGACTGGTGGGATCTACTGTCATCTACTTTTATGACCATAAACAGAGATTAAAGCTATTAAAAAAAAATTTTCAAGGCGCCTGGGAAGCTCAGTCACATAAGTGCCCTGCTTAAGATTCTCTCTCTCTCTTTCTTCCCCTGCCGCCCCCACCCAGTTTCTCCTCTATAAAAATAAACAAATAAATAAAAATATAAAAACTTCAGTATAACACAGGCAGTTTCTTTCAGAGGCCACTAGTAACAGAATTTTCATAACAGAATGTTTCTATCTAGTTTTCTGGTAAAACAACAAAGTATGTATACTTCTGCCCAATTTTTAAATCCTGTAACAGTAACTAGGCACATGCCCTTTGAAATGCTAAGACATAAAGCTTTAGTAAAGCTTAATGGTCAGGGTATCTGTGAGCTTTAGTGTCAAAAAAAGCCAGGTCTTTAATTTAGACTCCTCCACTTGCTGGCTCTATTAACTTATACAAGGCTACTGACCTTCTTCAAAACTAATTTCTTCATCCATGCACTGGAGGTAATAATGTTTACCCTCATAGAGTTAGAGAACTCATATAAACAGTCACTGAATTATAGTAAGCAATCAATATAAGACAGCTTTAATTATTACTTACATTGGCCACCACTTTTACTTCTTTGTACTGTGCTTCATAGAAAATTCCAGCATTTTCCAGTGCTTCTGTCAGTGAGGGCCCATTTTTCACCTGCTTATCTAATCCATTCACAAATTCCTCCAGTTTGGAACTTGCCTCTTCAAATTCTTTGGAGAACTTCTTTCCACCTGTCTTATCTAAAATAACAGAAGTACTCATTTTAGGATAAAACAGAAAATATAAAAAATTCAATCTTTTGAGGAAAACCCCTTTTACATAATCTGTGAACCTGTTCTTGCTGCCTTCGTCTCAGTATCACCTTAAAGGAGATTCTCCAAGTCACAAAATCCACAAAACAGATTATTAAGACAATTCATGTGAATGTGCTAGAATGTAGTCAAGAGTGTATCATGAGGGGCGCCTGGGTGGCTCAGTGGGTTAAGCCGCTGCCTTCAGCTCAGGTCATGATCTCAGGGTCCTGGGATCGAGTCCCGCATCGGGCTCTCTGCTCAGCAGGGAGCCTGCTTCCCTCTCTCTCTCTCTCTCTCTCTCTGCCTGCCTCTCTGTCTACTTGTGATCTCTGTCTGTCAAATAAATAAATAAAATCTTTAAAAAAAAAAAAAAGAGTGTATCATGAGGACACCTATAATTAAAGTAAGCAAAACAAAGTTCAACTAAAAGAAACTCTGTTGATTGCTTCTCTTCACAAACTGGATGCTGAGCTGCTAATTAGAAGTAATAGGATGAGGCTCAATTCTGTTCACTTAGATTCACTACAGAATGTGAGAAAATGGAGGTTCAGAAAAGTAAAAGTGACCTCTGTGTGTATCATATGAAAAATTCTTCTTTCCTATCTGAAGAAGATCCCTAATAAGAGTACAAACCATGAATTGTTTTCTTCAGCAACTGTGATATTACAAACTGTTACTTACTCTTTTTTTTTTTTTTATAAGATTTTATTTATTTGAGAGAGAGACAAGTGAGAGAGAGCATGAGTGAGGAGAAGGTCAGAGGGAGAAGCAGACTGCCCGTGGAGCTGGGAGGCCGATGCGGGACTCGATCCCGGGACTCCGGGATCATGACCTGAGCCGAAGGCAGTCGTCCAACCGAGCCACCCAGGCGTCCTGTTACTTACTCTTCTAAGTATACAACTTTCCCAGTGACTACTGGAATACAGCTTCAGATATGGGTACAGATTTTGGCTTTGCTAAAATTTTTATCAGCTGTGTAACTTGCTTGGTAAGCTACTCATCTCCTTATGAAGTCTCAATTTCTCATGTACAAAATGCAGGTTTTTAATAAGCTGGGTTGTTGTGAGGATTAAATTAGGTAACAATAGTTAAATTTAAAGTACAGTGCAAGAACAAAACAGGTGCCCAAATGAATAGCTGAAAGCCATTTATTCATGATTTCAAAAATATTTATCAAACGCCTATTATGTAGCAGGCATTGCTCTAGGTGCTAGGATACAGCAATAAACAAATAAGGATAATTTCTACCTTCATGAGATTTACATTCTAACAATTTATTAATATAATTATTATTTTTAATTTATAATCTAAGGAAAAGAGAGAAACTACTAGATTTTATGGGGCATTACAGTGACCTTATTAAAGAACATAACCAAACCACATTATCACACATGTGAAATACATTGTCTATATATATCCCAATATATCAAGAAAGCACTAGAAATGAGGAAAAGGACAGAATTTAATTACATTTTAGATTTTTTAATTATTTTTTTTCTCCTTCATTGAGATACAATCAACATATAACACTGTGAAGTTTAAGATATGCAATGTGAAAGACAAGAATTTACTTATGAAACTTTTTTCCTAACATTTATTTATTTACTTGACGGAGAGACAGACACAGTGAGAGAGGGAACACAAGCAGGGGGAGTGGGAGAGGGAGAAGCAGGCTTCCCGCCAAGCGGGGAGCCCCATGTGGGGCTTGATCCCAGCATCCTGGAATCGTGACCTGAGCCAAAAGGCCCCAGAGTATCTTAGATTTTAGAAAACAGTTGTGGCACTTCTGGTCTTCCAAGTGGTGATTTCATGCATATAAATTTCATGGGGTGCCTGGGTGGCTCAGTCATTAAGTGTCTGCCTTCAGCTCAGGTCGTGATCCCAGAGTCCTGAGATCAGGCCCCATGTCAGTCTCCCTGCTTGGTGGGAAGCCTGCTTCTCCCTCTCCCAATCCCTCTGTTTGTTTTCCGTCTCTTGCTGTCTCTTACTCTCTCTCTGTCAAATATATGAATAAAATATTTAAAAATAAATAAATAAATATAAATAAAACCTAAGGTTCTCTTTATGGGAGAAGCCAGTCTGATGACTTAAAAATGACGGACCTGGGAAAAAAATCTGAGTTACTCTATTTAAAAAGAAGTATTACCTTTTAAACATTTCAGAGTTTCTGTGCTGCACACATCCACCCTCATGGTTGACAGCTGTTTTTCCTTCAATTCTATCTGATCTTCTGAGCGCTTGTACAGCAACAGCTCTTCAATGAGGGCCTGGGACTGAACACAGACCAGAGTCACATTTTATTTATGAAATCATTCACTTACTCTCCCCTCCCCCGTTAACATAAAACATGTCTAAAATCTAATAACAGTAATAAGAAAGAAACCCTTTGCAATTCTTTGTAATTGGGGATATCACTATCAATTTTTATGCCGAAACTGTACTTCTAGTTACATACTTTAAAATGTCCTTTCCTTAGTCAAAGCTAATGAAACATATAAGGTTAAGACTAAGACAAAGGTCCACTTATTCTTTAAAATTTTAATTCGATAAATATAATCTTATTACGTTAACTGTAAGCAAATTCTAATTTAGTAGAACTTCACAGTAGAATGAACCCCTTGTTGGGGGGGAGGTTTCAATACAGAACTTGGCTGGTAATAGATATTCTGGAAGAAGGTTAATTCTTCCATTAGGGGAACATATAAAACTCTAAGTAATCTGATCCCAACCTGGATTCTTTTAGAACCGTTTAAATTTGTTCAAAATATAATTTATATACAATTGAATAAAAATAAATCTTACTGGACTATATTTGGAGAACTGTAGCAAAAGGGGTGAATAAAGCTTTGGCATATTAAACTTATTCTAGAACTTACTCGAAATTCTGCAACTATCTTAGACTTGAGAGCAGCTTTTGGATTCATGGATGCTGTTGAATTAAACAAAAGGTCATTAAGAATAGAGACACAAAAAGTCAACTAACATTCAGGCAATTTTTCAGCATTATAGTTAAGGGTTTACACTTTGAACATATTTCAAATACGCACATTTAAAGAATAATATAATTCTTAGAACAAATATTCCTAGAATATGAAATTTAAACACTCCCAAGTGTGGCCAATATAAAAATATACTATTTAGATAGATCTAACCTACTTACCTCCAACAGACCCTTTAAGTCATAAAGTCCTAGAATTATTGATTTGGAGATACTGAGATACATGGAGTACCTTTTTTGTCTGAGTTTAAAAGGATACCTCAAATTAAGAGTGTTCAGGAGTAGGACATCCAATTAATCCTGAGCACTGGCTGAAGAAAATTACTGATAAACATCAACTCTATTCCTATGATTTAGCTCTGGATTTCTTTTTCTGCTGACTCAATTCACAGCAAAAAGAGGCAGGAAAAGTTCTAAGTACATTACCACTGTGGTTCAACTTTGGCTGAAATGATGACTCTTGCTGTTCCTACGCATGCAACTTATGACCAAAAGGATGTCAGAGGACTCCCTTAATCATGATGGATATCACACGCTTGCTGGAGTAAAACCATCCCAAGTGTCTTGTTTTACCTCCCAATTCTCACTGTCTTCTACCTTGTTCCCTCCACACCTTCAAGTCTTTCTCAGTATTCCTCAGTTTGGCCCATAGCAGCCTATCACATGCAGTATTCCACTCCCTTGATCTCATGCGGGGTAAACATGATAAACATAAAAGGAGCTCCTGTTAGAGAATGAGCTTCTGGCCAGGATTTGAGGCCCATGTCTAATCTGGCAGAGTGCATCCCCAAATCGAAGAATTTCATGGCTCCCAAAGAAATGCTTCTTAATGCCTAGTCTCCTCTTCAGCTCTGTTGTTTAATGTCAGCTGCCTCTAACTTCTTATATCTTTCAACCTAAGAATTAGCCTGGGCACTATCAAGCATTTTTTTTTTTCTTCTTTCACTCCCCCAACTACTCTTGAATCTTCACTCATTTAAACCCTTTTTCTGCATTTCCTTTGTTTAAAAGTAGGGTTTTTTTGTTTGGTTTTGTTTTTGTTTTTTTAAAGAAGTAACTCCATGATGGCTTGTTTAGTATAAGTCACTGGGTCACTCTCCCAGGCCTGGAAAACACAGGCTTCCCCATGGTTTATGCCAGGTACGATGTCAAATGGTCTACATTTTTCTTCTGCTCCAAAAACAGGAGGTAATTTTATATTAGTTGAGATTTTGTTCCTTACTTTGTGATTTCTTCCACTGCTTATTCGGTTGTTTGTTCAGATTTTCTTTCAGCTGCTTCTGAGTTTTGAAAGTGGTACCTGGAAAACATTTCAGTTTTTGCAATCTGGCATTATGGGAAGCTGTTCTGTCTGTCCACTTCAGTGTCAAAGTTGTAGCATTGTAACAATCCGAGATTGTGTGTTGTTTCTTTTTCTCTTTCTCTTTCATTTTTATAAAAAAATAAAAACACCCACCAGATCTAAGAAGCTGTCAAATAAATATGATTTCGATAATCAATAAAATTATCGATTTTAAGAACAGGGAAAGAAGCTTAAAAATACCAGTTAACACACTCAAATTAAGAATTTAACAGCTTCTTAGAAGATGCTATTTTTAAAGCAAATTTCTAGTCAAATAATGGTCATGGTATCAGATATCATCACCAACTTTCATTTAATGACTCAACTGCATGCATCTAATACATAAGAAATAAATAACTTTTAAAAAACAGGTACACAATTAACTGCAAATCTAAATCAAAACAAAGACTAAAGAATCCCAACATATGCTTAATATCAAATAATTTAGTAGAAACTGAAACCCCATTAAAAAATTATCCAACTGTAAGAGGATAGGGCAGTTAATTATTAAACATACAAAAAAATGAATAGTTTAAAACACTCAAAACAAAACAAAGGCAGGAAAATAATCAGATAGCCATTATCACTTAATATGCTTGACTTTCTCTAGTCAATATGACAAAATCCAACCCTCTCCAAACCAATTCTATTTAAATTTTAATTCAGATTTTTACAACCTTAAAATTCAGATTTTTAACCAAGACTTTTAAAAGTATTTAATTTTAAATAAATAGGACTCAATTCAGAACTTTATTTTTCATTATTAAGCAACAGGACCAGGTCTATAAAATATCTCTAATTTTAAAGACTCAAGGACTCAATTTTTTCTTTTAGGAGAAAAAACACACTTACTCAAAGCTTCTCTCAATGCCATAATCATTTCTTCTGGGTATACATTTCTATCTTCCCAGATTTTGAAGATTCGTTCTATAGACTTAGAGACAGATGGATCCCTGAAGACAAAGAAGAAGTGACAGAGAAATATAAAAATGTTAATTTATATCTCAAACTAGAAATCTGAAAATAAAGTCAAAAAAATTATTTTCCAAATGTCTTCTGATGTTCAAGACATTTTTTTCTACAGTGTCTAATAGGACTAAAATCTTTTTTTCTTTTAATATGACTGAAATCTTAAATGCTACTTAAAAAAATTTTTAAAAAAGATTTTACTTATTTATTTGACAGAAAGCAGGAGAAAGAGCAAGAGGAAGCACAAGCAGGGGAAGCAGCAGAGGGAGAGGGAAAAGCTGGCTCCCTACCGTGCAAGGAGCCCAATGTGTGGCTCAATCCCAAGACTACAGGATCATGACCTAAGCTGAAGGTAGACACTTTACCGACTGAGCCACCCAGACACCTCTTTAAAATTCTTTAAATTTTTAAAAATTGAAATGCATTTGACACACTTTACTATTATTTTAACTGAAGTATAGTTAACACATTAAAATCTTAAATATTCTGAGGTGCCTGGGTGGCTCAGTCAGTTAAGCATCCGACTCTTGGTTTCAGCTCAGGTCATGATCTCAGGGTTGTGAGATGGAGCCCTGTGTTGGGATTAGCATGGCGTCTGCTTGAGATGCTCCTCCTCTGCCCCTCCCCAGCTTGTGCACACATGTGTGCAAAAGTGCTCTCTCTCAAATAATATAAATAAAATCTCCAAAAATCTTAAACATTTTTATTCAATACTTTTTTTAAAAAGACTTTATTATTTTTAAAATATTTTATTTACTTATTTGACAGAGATCACAAGTAGGCAGAGAGGCAGGCAGGCAGAGAGAGAGGGGGAAGCAGGCTCCCTGCTGAGCAGAAAGCCCGATGCAGGGCTCGATCCCAGGACTTTGGGATCATGACCTGAGCCGAAGGTAGAGATTTTAACCCACTCAGCCACCCAGGCGCCCCTATTCAATACTTTTTATCAATGACATATATGAGGCTATGACAGCACACTGAGCTTTCTGATGTATCTGAAGTTATAAAGGTTAGTCAGTGTGTTCATTGATGCAGCTGACATCCCATAAAGTAAAGGAAATTAAATAAAATGAAATCTTTTTTTTTTTTTTAAAGATTTTACTCAATTGGGAGAGACAGAGGGTGCACTCAAGAGAGAATATGAGCTGAGGGGAGGGACAGAGGGAGAAGGAGAAGCAGACTCCAGGCTGAGCAGGGAGCATGACCCAGGGCTCGATCCTGGGATTTTAATTTTTCTAAATTGAAGTACAGTTGACACACTTTATTATTATTTTTAATTGAAGTATATTTAACACATTAAAATTTCCTTAAATGTTTCAAAAGTGTCAACTATAGTTGATTTGTTTGAACTGGGATCCAATGAAGGTCAACACACTGCATTTGGTTATGTCTCTTAAATCTCTTTTAATCTAGAGCAATTAGATTAAATAGTTCTCAGTAATTTGGTTGTCTGCCCAGCAGAACATGCCACATTCTCCAGCTTTACTTATTTGCTCCACTAAAGCCTGAATTTCCTCTAGATAAAAATTAGTTGGATTATATACATGTTCAAATTTTGGGGAACAAATATTGAATAAATGATACTATATACTTCATACTGCATCCCATCAGCATATACACAATCTCTGGCTATCAGCCCATCTTTAACAGCATTAAGCCTGATAAGTGGAATAAGGCAGTACTTTCTCTTGTCAACTGTGCCTATCTACTCACTAGCATTTTAGTGTTTATCTATGGACTAAATAATTATATGTATGTAAGCTCTATATGTTAAATATTATTTCGCCAACATTACAAATCTTTCCCCACTTTGCACTTGCATTTTTAAGTTACATTTTAAAACATATAATTTTAAAATGTAGCCTTATTAAAATCAAATTGCTCTCTACTGCCACTTTTTAAGTACAGGAAGGCTACCAGAGGCTTAAAAAATTATAACATTTTCTTTTATCTTTTAATGATTAAAATTTTAAAAATTCAGTTGCATGATTCATTTAAAATCTACTGGATGGGGCGCCTGGGTGGCTCAGTTGTTAAGTGTCTGCCTTTGGCTCAGGCTCAGGTCATGGAGCCTTGCAACAGGCTCCCTGCCAGGCGAAAAGCCTGCTTCTCCCTTTCCCATTTCCCCTACTTGTGTTCCCCTCTCACTGTGTCTCTGTGAAATAAACAAATAAAATCTTTAAAGAGAATAATAAAATCTACTGGGTATAGAATGTAAAATCAACCTCTAATCTAAACAGATTTCCTTTTTTTTTTTCTTTCTTAAGATTTATTTATTTGAGGGGCGCCTTGGTGGCTCAGTGGGCTAAGCCTCTGCCTTCGGCTCATGTTATGATCTCAGGGTCCTGGGATTGAGCCCCGCATCAGGCTCTCTGCTCAGCAGGGAGCCTGCTTCCTCCTCTCTGTCTGCCTCTCTGCCTACTTGTGATCTCTGTCAAATAAATAAAATCTTAAAAAAAAAAAAAAGATTTATTTGAGAAATAGAGTAAGAGAGAGTGAGCATGCAGACTCTGGATCCTGAGGGATCATGACCTGAGCCGAAGTAAGATGCTTAACCGACTAAGACACCCAGATGTCCCTCTTTTTTTTTTTTCTTAAAGATTTATTTATTTGAGAGAAAGAGAGAGAGAGTGAGCACACAGAGGGAGAGGGAGTGGGAGAAGCGGACTCCCCACAGAGCCAGGAGCCCAAGGCAGGGCTCAATCCCGGGACCCTGGGAACCAGGGGCAGACACTTAACTAAATGAGCCACTCAAGTGCTCCTTAAATGGTTCTGCAAAGTAGTTTTGCTTTGTATGCAAATCTATACTGACAGCTACTTCTATAAATGCTACGATATACTACTCAAAACTGCCATCTGGCTTCCATAGTTGTTACTGAGAAGTATGTTGTCAATCTAATTGTAGTCTTATATATGGCATCTGTCTTTCTGTCTTTTCTCTTCGGCATTGCTCTTTGTTTATTTTTTACTGTAGTAAAATAAAACTTGCCATTTTAACCATTTTTTAAATGCACAACTCAGTGGCGTTAATTATATTCACAATATTGTACAACCACCACCAACAACTATTTCCAAAATTTGTCATTGTCCTAAACAGAAACTCTGTACCCATTAAATTAACTCGCCACTACTGCCTCCCCCAGCTCCTGACTTCTTTTCATCTACTTTCTATCTCTATGGATATACACATTCACACTGTTGTACAATCAATCTCCACAACTCTCTTAACCTTGCAAAACTCAAACTCTATAGCCATTAAACATCATCTTCCCTTTCCCCCTTCAACCACCACTGTACTTTCTGTCTGTAAATTGCATTATTGTAGTTCATCTAAGTGGAATCATCAATCTAAGTGGAATCAGGACACTTGCCCTTTTGTGACTAGCTTATTTCACTTAACATAATGTGTTCAAGGTTTATCTGTGTTGAATAGCATACGCCAGAATTCTTTTTAAGGTTAAAGGATATTCCATTTTATGTATATACCACACTTTGCATATCCAGTCCTCTGAAAATTGGTACTTGGTTTGCTTCTACCTTTTGGCTATTGGGAATAATGCTCTTTTGAACACTGGTGTACAAATATTTCTTTGAATTCCTGCTTTCATTTCCGGGGAGCATTATACCTAGAAGCAGAACTGCTAAATCATACAGAAATTCTAAGTTTTTGAGGAACCATCAAACTGTTTTCCATAGCTGTTGCACCATTTTACATTCCTATCAGAAACAGAAGTTCCCCCCAACCCAACACTTGCTATTTTCTGGCTTGGTTTGGTTTTATAATTTTATTACAATGACTAGGTGTGATTTTCTTTTTAATTATCCTGCTTAGTATATGTTGTGGTTGTGGTAGCTGCAGATTCATGTTTTTCATCACTTTCAGAGAGTTCTCAGCTATTACCTCCTCAGAAGAACTCAAATGTTCTCTCCTCCTGGAAGCTAATTTGATGTTAATTAGGCCTCTCATTCTGATCTTTTTTTTTCCCACCTCCTTCTAATTGCTGCATTCTAATTTCTTCAGAAGTAATTTCTAGCTTACTCTTTTTTCTTTCTACAATCCCTGTTGGTTCTTTTTAAAATCTGTCCAAGTATCTTATTCATTGTTCATTTCATTTCATTCATCTTTAATGTTTTTTGTATAGTTATTTTATATATTCTGCCTGGTAATTCTAATATCTGAAGCTCACTGTGGGGAGGGGATCTAAATTTGCTGATCCTCCTTCATGGTGGTTTGTCTTCCAAAGTGTCTGGTGATTTTTGGATTGTAAACACATATTTATTTGATCCATGGGATTCCTGGTGGTCTAGATAGGAAAACAAATTTTCTCTCTAGGAGAAAATTTGTATCAGAAGCCAGGGGATGCTTATGACTCAAAACCACCCCTTTTTTCTGGAGTCCCAGTCTAACTGCCAGACCACATGGTACTACTGACATAGGCATACTGGTTAATGTCAGCTCTGATTTTCTAATATGTCTATCGTTGCTGGTGCAGTGTTTATTTGGTCAAGAATATAACTGTTTTATTAAAAAATGACCTTTTGGGGGCATCTGGGTGGCTAGGGTTAAGCATCTGACCTGGTTCAGGTCATGACCCCAGGGTCCTGGGATCGAGCATCAGGCTCCCTGCTGAGTGGAGTCTGCTTCTCTCTCTCTCCCTCTGCCCTAACTGCACCCCCTCCACTGGCTCGCACGCTCTCATGTTCTTTCTCAAATAAATACAATCTTTAAAAACAAACAAACAAACAAACAAACAAACAAACAAAAAAACCCACAACCCTTTGGAATTGATCATCCGCCATCTGGCCAGAAGTCAAATCAAAATATCTGTAACTGTCTTTCTTTCCAACTAGACTGTAGAGCTTCTTCACAGCAGAGATAACTTATTTACTGTTGTTTCTTTGGTACCTACAAGGTGCTCACTAAATAGTAACTGAATAAATGACAACTGGATTTTGTTATTGTCAAACCAAATTATTTGCTATGAGTCCTCAAGCAAAATGTGCTGGAAAAACAGCAACTGCTAAGAGAACATATAATTAAGACTAGGGCATAATATAGTAAAAGTAGCCCTAGATGGAGAAAGAAAGAACTAAAACCTATAGGTTTTAGTTTTGTTTCAGTAAGAGTCTTTTGGGGGCCAGGTTTCTTCATTTGTTTTTATGTTGCTGGTTTTTTTTTTTTTAAGATTTTATTTCTTAAGTAATCTGTATACTCATGATGGGGCTCAAACTCAAATCCAAGATCAAGAGTCATAAGCTCTACCAACTGAGCCAGCCAGGTTCCTCTAGATTTCTTCATTTGTAAAAATGATTTTATTACATAATTTTGTTAGCTCTAAAATTCTTAACAGATTTGTTCCTTATTTATACAAACACAGAACTCTCAAACTTCTACAATTCAACCATCTCTCATATTTAGGAATTCTCTGAAGATAAAATTAAAATCCAGAATAGCAGTTTTACTTACCTTGTTATTCTAGGTCTCAATTTTAGCCATTACTGATCACAGTATCAATTCTACAGAATGTATAATTCTGCCACATATAACATAAAAAATTAATTATAAACTTTGTTGTTGACTTATATGTAACAAACAACTGGTTGACCTTGTAAGAAGTGCTAAGATATTCAACAGATGTTTCCTTCACTAGCATCCCCTACCTCTGCATTTAAAACAGCAGGGTATTAACAATTATTTCAAAGCATAAAGCTGATGAAGAGTACAGGAGGAGGTGCCCAGGTATCACAGTTAAAACAAACAGAGCTAAACTACTCTTGTGCCTCACTCAGGGGAATATCTTTTATCAAGATCTTATTTCTGGGGTGCTTGGGTGGCTCAGTGGTTGAGCCTCTGCCTTTGGCTCAGGTCATGATCTGAGGGTCCTGGGATCCAGCCCCACCTCGGGCTCTCTGCTCAGCGGGGAGCCCCCCCCCCTGCCTGCCTCTCTGCCTACCTGTGACCTCTCTGTCAAATAAATAAATAAAATGTTAAAAAAAAAAGATCTTATTTCTGGGATGTCGTGTGCTATGTCTTATAGGTTCTTAGTAAGTATTTGCTAACTGAATGGAAGACTAAACAATAGGTCAACTTAAGGAAATAGTCAACACTTAAAAAACCTGGGAGCTCAAATTGGATAGATTTTATCTCCAAAAACTTCCTGTTCTGTGTCTCCTAAATGATCCCCATTTATACAACTTTTCTTTTTTATTTGCCTATAACAAATATCTTCCTAGTGTGTTACTTGTCTTTAATTTTAAGGTGTCTTCTACAATGTGCAAATCTAATTTTGATGTCATTAAATTCTAAGGTACTTTCTTTGTTTCTCTGCTGGAGCTCCCTGCCCCCACCACTTTTTTTTTAAAGAGAGGGAGGGCAGGAAAGGGAAGACAGGGAGGGAGAAAGAGAATCTTAAGCTGGCTCCACACTGATCATGGAGCCTGACTTGGGGCTCGATCTCACAACTGTGAGATCATGACTTGAGCTGAAATCAAGAGTCAGATGCTCAACCAATTGAGCCACCTAGGTGCCCTCTAAAAGAGCTTTTAATCCTTACAGTCATAAAAATATTTGGTTCTAACATTTTGGAAGTTTTGTTTTAGGGCGCCTAGGTGGCTCAGCTGGTTAAGCAACTGCCTTTGGCTCAGGTCATGATCCTGGAATCCCAGTATCGTTCCACATGCAGCTCCCAGCTCCACGGGGAGTCTGCTTCTCCCTCTGACCTTCTCCCCTCTCATGCTCTCTCTCACTGTCTCTCTCTCTCAAATAAATAAATAAAATCTTTTTTTAAAAAAAGTTTTGTTTTATACACTAAGGTAATTCATTTGGGATACACCTGTGGATATGGTATAGAAAAACATTTAGCAGGTGCATTTTTTCTGGATGGAAAGCGTATGTCCCAGACTCACTTACTGAAGAGTTCGTCTTTCCTCCAATGATTTTGTAATGCAACTTCTATCATTTACAAAGGTTCCATATATATGGGTCCCTTTCTGGGCTTTCTCTGTTCCTCAAATCTGTCCTTATACTGCTATCACATTTTTTTATAATTATAATTGAAGTATCAAGGTTTATTATTTGACTTGCTGTTTATCAACAGTCTTGGCTACTCCCAGACACGTACTCTTCTATATGAATTTTATTTATCTGAGAGAGAGAGAATGAGCACGAGCAAGGGGAGGAGCCGAAGGAGAGGGAGAAGCAGACTCCTGGCTGAGCAGATAGCCAGACATGGGGCTCAATCCTAGGACTCTGGGATTATGACCTGAGCTGAAGGCAGACGCTTAACTAACTGAGCCATCTAGGGACCCCCTATGTGAATTTCAGAATCAGTATAAAAAGTTTCTTAAAATGTCCTATTGGGATTTTTATTAAAGTGTACTGTATTTACATGCTGATTATCATTTTTTTCTAATAGTTTGTAATTTTCTCCAGAAAGGTCTTAATATACTTTTATTCTAGACACTTCACATAGCTTTTGTTGTAACTGTTAATAATACCTGTTCTTCTAATATACTTTTTTAAAAAAGATATTTATTTGACAGAGAGAGAGATCACAAGAAGGCAGAGAGGCAGGCAGAGAGCGGGGGGTGGTGGTGATGGAACCAGGCTCCCTCCTGAGCAGAGAGCCTGATGTGGGGCTCGATCCCAGGACCCTGAGATCATGACCTGAGCCGAAGGCAGAGGTTTAACCCACTGAGGCGCCCCTCTATTATACTTTTTGACTGGTTATTTCTGATATATTGAAATGCTATTGATTCCTAGATGTTGATCTGTACCCAGCTACCCTGCTAAATCCTCTTAAGTCTGTGAATGCTCTTGGATTTCCTATGAAGATGATTGCAAAGTCTCCATATATCTTTTTATCCTTATATGATCCTACTGATTACATTCTATAGTTCTTCAACAACTACAAATTAGAATTTACAAATTAAGGCAAATACCATTCATACTGACATTAAAGGGAAAAATGATATTTTGTTGAAACATATTACAACATGAGCATGATAATGTATATATACATTGTCTTTAATTTATCAACGCCATAATTCAATTATTTCACCTTACTATTCACCATTATTTCACCATTTTTCTCCATCGAAACTATTGGAAATACTTTCCACAGTTACTTGATGCAAACAATTATGTATATATCAAAGCCATCTTTAATCTGTTCTCATTAGCTTCTCATAAAATAGTATCATCTCATGCCAACAAAACCCCCAAGAAACAAAGGGGAAAAATGCAATCACAAACACATTAACACAGCCACTGAAAATCAGTTGCAAAACTGTTAATATAAGATAATAATGCAGATGATATTAAATATTACACTAAATAATTCAATTACTTCCAAATTAGTATAAAATAAAATTTTAAATTTTATTTCTCTTAAACTAAGATCATTTAAACTACATCCATGGACCCACCTAAGAATACCCAGGACCTGGACTTAAAGACATGCTGCTTTGCCGCACTCCACAGTATCTCCCTCCCATCCAGTCAGCAGTCATCCATTGTACAGGCATTTACCAATCACCTAGGAAGTGCCTGGCATTATGCTATGAGCAGAAGCTCAAAGTCAGGGGAGCAGAAACTGGTGATAAGCAGGACCTGTATCAATTACAATGTGGAGTGTTAGCTACCAGGATGGAAGAAGAGACAAGGTATAATGGTAGCAAAGAGTAAAAATTCCTTAATTCGGACTGAAACAAAGAAGCCAGGAAGGGAAAATTTCTTGATACTGAATCTCAAAAAAGGGATAGAGTAAGCAAAATCTTACAGAACTTATTCCCTAAGTGGGCATACTATACCACTCTATGGTTTATTATACAATTTGTACTTATAGGCTGCCAATTCAATTTCCAAAAGGAACCAACTTCTTCTATTTACTCAATACTGCAATTTATCTTTTTTTTTTTTTAAGATTTTTATTTAAAGATTTTATTTTATTTAAAATCTCTCTTGGTCAGAGAGAGAGCACAAGCAGGGGGAGCAGCAGGCAGAGCAGGTAGAGGGAGAAGCAGCCTCCCCACCGAGCGGGGAGCCCAATATGGACCAGATCCCAGGACCCTGGGATCATGACCTGAGCTGAAGGCAGACACTTAACTGACTAAGCCACCCAGGCACCCCAATATTTTGTGAGATTTCGTTCTGTTGTTGTATGTAACTGAAATTCATTAATATTCTTTGCTATCTAGTTATCCCAATATACCACAACACATTCATTTTCCTGCAGAAAACCATCTGGATTGTTTCCAAATTTTTATTACCAAGAACAACATTACTACAAAAAGTCTCTGCCACTGATTTTACAGTTTCTCAGGAGTTTCATAGGAGTAAAAGCCTTGGGGTGAAACCCAAAGGTCATAGTGTGTACATAACAAACTTTTCAAAAGGAGGTTATTTTATACCAATCAACCCTTAAACCAGCAGTATATGAGAGCTTCCACTGTGCCACAGTTGTGCACACGTTGGTACTCGTGGACTTTAAAATGTCTGCCCTATCTGGTGAATATACATCCTCGTTATTAATCTAGTGCCTCTCAGCTCTAAACCCACACTTCTTTGTGGTTGGTGCAAGAGCCAGACTGCAAGCTCTATTTCCCTTTGGCTCAGTGTTAGTATCTGCTAATAGAGGCCCCTAGAGCCACGCTGACAGGCTGGGAGAAGTGGTGGGATTCTTTCAGTGTTCTGTTCTCAAATGGATCGGCACATGGGCTTCCTGGCAGGGTCTGAGCACAGCGGCGTGTTGCTGCTCTTGCAGACAGCGATGAGCGCTCCGCAGCCAGTCTCTGCCACTACAGGGGCAGGTAGCACATTCTTTTTTTTTTTTTTAAGATTTTATTTCTTTATTTGACAGACAGAGATCACAGGTAGGCAGAGAGAGAGGAGGAAGCAGGCTCCCCGCTGAGCAGAGAGCCCGATGCGGGACTTGATCCCAGGACCCTGAGATCATGACCCGAGCCAAAGGCAGAGGCTTTAACCCACTGAGCCACTCAGGCGCCCCCAGGTAGCACATTCTTGCAGCAATCCGCTCTTTCCTCAGGTCTGAATCTCAGGTGGGAGAAGGGAAGGGCTCGCTCTTCACCCTTCCGTCAGGGCCAGAGGTAGTAGCTGCTTTCAGCACACACTATCCCATTACACCTTAGAGTTCTCTTATTCCTTCTAGCAATAGTTAGCTACATTTTACCTACTTAACAATTCTCTACATTAAATTTTCCTTATTTAAATTACTGGTGTGTGGTTTCCCCCACTTGACTGGAACTTGGCTTACACTGTATGTAAGGATTAAGGATATACATATGTCAGCAGTCCGAAGACCATATGATGTGATATCACACCACACTGAATACAGAAGCAAACAAGAGAATTTAACTGTACACCGTTACTACAAGATATTAAAGAGATATGCAAAAAATGCAAAATACCAGCTCTTAATGAGCTCTTCTCATTAAAAAAATTTTAAAGATTTATTTATTTGAGAGAGAGAGACAGAACACAAGTGGGAGGGGCAGAGGGAGAGAAAGAGAATCTCAAGCAGACTCCATGCTATGTGTAGAGCCGATGCAGGGCTCAATCCCATGACTGTGAGATCACCACCTGGGCTAAAACCAACAGTCTGACACTTAACTGAGTGTGCCACCCAGGCACCCCTCATTTAAAAAAAAAAAAAAAAATTTAAGTTTTTATTTATTTATTTATTTGAGGGTTGGAGGAAGGGCAGAAGGAAAGGGAGAGAGAATCTTAAGCAGGCTGCTCGCCCACCACAGAGCCCAACTGGGGTACAATCTCACAATCCTAAGATCATGATCTAAGCTAAAATCAAGAGTCAAACGCTTAACCAAATAAGCCACCCAGCCGCTCCAATTATTTGTTGATTGCTTTAAAGGTGATTGATAGGGGCACCTCGGTGGCTCAGTGGGTTAAAGCCTTTGCCTTTGGCTCAGGTCATGATCCCAAGGTCCTGGGACCAAGCCCCATATCAGACCCTCTGCTCAGCAGGGAGCTTCCTCCCCCTCTCTCTGCCTGCCTCTCTGCCTACTTGTGCTCTCTGTCAAATAAATAAATAAATAATAAAATCTTTAAAGGTGATCAATACTTAAACAATTTCTGTTTTAATTTCAAAGATGGTAAGTGTCAGGTAAAACCTTCTAATTTTTTTTGTCTTTTTCTTATTATTTTGTTATTCTTTGTATATTCTGGATATGAACCTTTTGTTGACTGCACAGCAGATATTTTCTCCCACTCTGTGGTTTTTCTTTTCATTCTTTATGGTGTCTTTCAATAAACAGAAGGTCTTTGTTTTTTTTTTTTTTTTAAGATTTTATTTATTTATTTGACAGACAGAGATCACAGGTAGGCAGAGAGGCAGGCAGAGAGAGGGAGGGGGAAGCAGGCTCCCTGCTGAGCAGAGAGCCCGATGCAGGGCTCGATCCCAGGACCCCGAGATCATGACCTGAGCCGAAGGCAGAGGCTTATCCTACTGAGCCGCCCAGGTGCCACAGAAGGTCTTTGTTTTAAAGTAGTCGAATTTAGGGGCACCTGGGTGGCTCAATGGTTGAGTGTCTACCTTTAGCTCAGGTCATGGTCCTAGGGTCCTGGGTTCCAGCCTCACCTCAGGTTCCCAGCTCAGCAGGGAGTCTGCTTGTTTCTCTGCCTCTGCCTCTCCTGTTTGTGCTCTGTCTCTCTCTCTCTAAAGTGAATAATGAAATCTTTAAAAAAAATAAAGTAGGTGAATTTATCAATCTTTGGAGGTAAGGTCATGAGATACTCTCCTTCAAAAGGATTTATAGTTCTTTTTTTTTTCCTTTAAGTTCTTTTTTTTTTTTTTTAAGTACGCTCCACGCCCAGCATGGAGCCCAACACAGGGCTTGAACTCACAACCCTGAAAACAGGATGTGAGCCGAGAACAAGAGTCAGATGTTTAACTGACTGAACCACCCAGGAGCCCCTAGTTCTTTTGTATTTAAGTACTTAATGTGCAACTAATTTTTACATATGGTATGAATGAAATCTAATTTTATATATATAGATATATATGAAATCTAATTTTATATAAATATATATAAATAGCCAATTGCCGGAGCAATAGTTAGTTCCTTTTCCACTACCCATATATAGTTTCATACACAAATCTAGTATACACATACACTGGTCTGCATCTACACTTTGTATTATGTTCTACCATTTTCTTTGGCTATCTCGGGCTAATATCAGACTGCTTTATTTATTACAGCTTTATAAAGTTTGAAATCTGGTAGAGCCAGTTCTTCCATCTTGTTATTTTTCAACAATTTCTGGCTTTCTCTTTCTGGGGAGGGGAAGGAGAACTCCCTGAACTTCCACATAAAATTCAGAGCAATCTGTAAAAAGGGGGAGGGTACCTTTACTGAGATCTTAAGACTGCGTTGGATTACCTGCTGGCTCAGTCGGTGGAGCACGTGACTCCTGATCTCAGGGTTGTTGAGTTTGAAACCGATCCTGGGTGTAGATATAACTTAAAAAGTAAAAAAAGGAAAAAAAAAAAAAAGACTGCACTAGATTTATAAATCAATTTGGGAAGAATTAACATTGTTAAATATCAAGTCTTCCCTATCCACAAATACCTTATTTAGATTTTCTACAATGTTTCTCAATTATGTTTATGTTTTATAATTTTCTCCATAGACATCTTACACAACTTTTGTTAAAGATTTTTTTCTACACACAATCAATCCTCATTAATCTCAATCCTGGATTCCCTATTTGTCAATTCACCTACTTGCTAAAATTTATTTAGCAAGTTTTGCTTTTTCAGTCATTCTTAAACACATACAGAATGGCAAAAACTTTAGGTTGGTTACTGGCATATTCTCAGATGAGGTCAAACAAGGTGATGTTCTGCCTCTTGTTTCAGCTATCATACTAAAACCAACTATCCTCTTTATCGTCTATTTAGTGCCATATTTCTTTGCATCATTGTGCTTGAGTGAGGATTTTGGTGTTTAAAATGGCCTCCAAGCATAGTGCTGAGGTTCTTCTGTCTAGACTTCCTAAGCACAAGAAGGCTGTAATGTGCCTTACATAGAAAACACGTGTATTACATAAACTTTGTTCAAGCACTGTAGTGCTGTTAGCCATGAATTCAATGTTAATCAATCAAAAATATATTAATAAATATATATTAAATAAGTTATCTGTATACAGAAACCTACATTAAATAGGTTACGTACTGATCAGTTGATAAAAATATTGTGACCAGGGTGCTTGCAGGAACCTAACCCTGTATTTGCCCCAGGAGCAATGATTCAGTATTCACTAATTCATTGTTCATGGCAACCTCATGGAACATAATTACTATGAATAATAAGAATCAACTATATCTCTTTTCCCCCACACCTCCCTAGTATAAAGAGTTAACTTTTTTAATTTTAATTTTCTAACTTTGTTTCTGGTATACAGCTAAAATAATTAATTTTATTATTATTGATTTGGGTCCAATAACCCTGTTAATCATATCATCTGCAATTAATGACAATTTTGTTTTTTTCTTTTCCCAATCCTTTCATTTATACACTTTGTTCTCTCCCTCTTTCCCTTCTGCCTTAATGTTCTGGCTAGGAACTCCAGGATGAAGTTGAATAGAAATGATGATATTGGGCATTACCTGTGTTTTGTTTCTCGTACATAGTATGTTTGCTATAGCTTTTTATTTTTGGAAAATATAGGTTACTAGACTGGAGACTCCTTTCTATTCCTGGTTTGGTTTACAATGAATGGATTTTTTACTTACTTTTTCTGCATCTTTTAAGATCATCATATAATTTTTCTCATTTTATTTTTAAGCATAGTGAATTAGATGAATTTATTCTCCATATTAAACCATGCTTCTATTCCTGGGATAAACCCCACTACGATGCACTATACTCTTTATGTTCCACTAGCTCAGGTTCCTCAGGAATAAGATCAGTTTGTAATTTTCTTTCCTCATATTTCGTAGTTAAACTTTGGCGTCAAGGTTATGCTGGTCTCATTTATAAGCTGGGGAGCATTCTTTTTCTTTTCTCTGAACAAGTATAAGACTGGAATATTATTTCCTCCTTCAATATTTGGTGAACTCGCTGGTGAAGCATCTAGGTCCAGGATTTTTTTTCCCCCCTCATTAAACTTTGTTTTAATGGGTCACAAAATTCTGTGACAGGTTTTTTGGTCAGACTGCTTCCACTAAAAAGTACTGATTTTGAAAACTAGTGACTTAAAACTGCCACACATGAAAGAAATGGTCTATAAAATATTCTCCTTTCATTCTGAAGCTTTTACGATGCACTGTTATCATTAACTCGTCTTTTTTCTTTTGTCCTGTCCTTTAGCTTTTATTATCATATAAAGTAATAGTTTAAATTTAATAGACTATTTTTTAGAGGCATTAACCAGTCTTTTATTTAAAAAAAAATTTTAAGGTTGCCTGGGTGACTCAGTGGGTTAAGCCTCTGCCTTCAGCTCAGGTCATGATCTCAGGGTCCTGGATTAAGCCCCGCATCGGGCTCTCTGCTAAGCAGGAAGCCTGCTTCCCCCCCTCTCTCTGCCTGCCTCTCTGCCTACTTGTGATCTCTCTGTGTCAAACAAATAAAATCTTTAAAAATTTTTTTTTTTAAGATTTCATCCATTTATTTGACAGAAAGAGAGAGGGGGCGCCTGGGTGGCTCAGTCGTTGAGCGTGTGCCTTTGGCTCGGGTCATGATCCCAGGATCCTGGGATCAAGTCCCGCATCAGGCTCCCTGCTTGGTGGGAAGCCTACTTCTCCCTCTCCCACCCACCCTGCTCATGTTCCCTCTCTCCCTTGACTCTCTCTGCCAAATAAATAAATAAAATCTTAAAAAAAAAAAAAAAAAGAAAGAAAAAATAGAGAGTGAGCGCAAGTAGGCAGAGTGGCAGGCAGAGGGAGAGGGAAAGGCAAGCTCCCCACTGAGCAGAGAGCCTGATGTGGGATGCGATCCCAGGACCCCAGGATCATAACCTGAGCTGAAGGCAGACACCTAACTGACTGAGCCACCCAGGCAGCCCCCAGTCTTTTATTATTAAACTTAATGGCCAACTGAGACAAACAGTTTTGAGACAGTTCTCCTACCACTGATTAAGAATAGGGCAGCAAGGAGGCACTGGGGTGCTCAGGTCATGATCCCAGGGCCCTGGAATGGGACTCCTGCATTGGGCTCCCTGTTTGGAGGGAAGTCTCCTCTCTCTTCCTCTGCCTCTCCCCTGCTCGTGCTTTCTCCCTTTCTCAAATAAACAAAATCTTTATTTTTTTTTAAGATTCTATTTATTTATTTGACAGAGAGAGAGAGAGCACAGGCAGGGGGAGCAGGACAGGAAGACAGAGAAGCAAGCTCCCCAATAAGCAGGGAGCCCAATGCTGGGCTCGATCTCAGGACCCTGCCATCAATGACCTGAGCTGAAGGCAGACACTTAACCAACTGGTCCACCCAGGGGCCCCTAAATAAAGCCTTAAAAAAAAAAAAAGGACAGGGTGGCAGGTACTAGGGATAATACTCATTTAGCCTCCCCAAACTTTCTAGACAGAGCAGACTGGTGATCTTGCCACTTCCGACAGCCTTCTGAATGTCCACTGCTCTGGTGACACCCACAGCAATGGTCTATTTCATATCACAAATAGCAAAACAACAACCAAAAATACTCAGAGGAGGATAGTCATAGAAGTGCTCAACATCCTGGGCTTGCCAAAAATAGTATGAATAATTTCAAGAGTTTGGGGCCATCTTCCACCTTCTTACCAGGGTGGTGATCAATCTTCTCCTTCAGCTCAGCAAACTTACAAGCAGGTGGGTGAGCTGTGTGACAATCCAGCGCTGATGTATAATAGCCAGGCCTGATTTGGCCCAGACAGTTCAGGAAAACCCCCTGAGCCATGGGAAACATCTCTGACAGGCACATCTTTGACACTGAAGCCCATATTGTTCCCTTGAAGAGCTTTACTCAAAACTTCATGGTAAACTTCAAAAGACTTTACTTCAGCTGTAACAATGACCAGAGCAAAGGTGACCACTATGTGGGGTTTGAGAATACTAGTATCTAATTGGCCAACTGGGACAGTATCAATACCACCAATTCTGTAGTAATCGTAGAGCGGCAGATTCAAGAGCTGGTCAGCTGGACAAGTTGCTGAGAGAAGACAATCCACAGCTTCAAGCAGCATGGTTCTACTGGCATGGCCATCTTCCCGAGTGACTTTCTATCCCTTAAACCAAGGTGTATTGGTACTTGGGTCCAGCATGTTGTCACTATTCCAACCAGAAACTGATACAAATGCAACTGTGTCAGAGTAGAAGCCAATTCTCTTAATGTAGGTCCTCATTTCCCTAATGATCTCCTTGTATCTCTTCTGGCTGTGGTGTGGCTTGATAGAATCCATCTTATTGTTTCATACCCAACGTGTAAGGCAAAAGGGCATGCTCATGAGTCTGCCCATTCTTGGAGTTGCTGTCTTCAAATTCTCCAAATATCAGTAGAGATAATCAGGATAGTACAGTCAGGCTGAGATGTGCCTATAATCACGTTTTTGATGAAGTCTGTGTCCTGGGGCAATAATGAGGGTCACATAATACTTGCTGATCTTGAATTTCCACAGGGAGCTATCAATGGTGATATGATGCTCACATGCAGCTTTCAGTCTATCCAAGACCCAGGCATACTTGAAGGAGCCTATTCCCATCTCAGCAGCCACCTTCTCAAATTTTTTGATACCATCACATTTGTGATCAAACAGCCAGTAGCAGTGGACTTGTTTTCCAGTGAAAACAATGTTGATATAAATCTTTTCCTTTATCATTCTGGCATGGTCTTAGCAGTGGTTTTCATGACACTTGCATTATGGGGGCAAACCCACTGCAAAACAGGGGGCTGTTCTTTTTTTTTTTTTTTTTAAAGATTTTTTTATTTATTTGTCAGAGAGAGAGAGGGAGAGAGAGCAAGCACAGGCAGACAGAATGGCAGGCAGAGGCAGAGGGAGAAGCAGGCTCCCCGCCAAGCAAGGAGCCGGATGCGGGACTCGATCCCAGGACGCTGGGATCATGACCTGAGCCGAAGGCAGCTGCTTAACCAACTGAGCCACCCAGGCGTCCCCAGAGGGCTGTTCTTATGGGAAGATTTCTGATGACTGGCTGAATTTAGTCAATGGTTTTAGGATTACAGGGTCCTCAATTTTTAATTTATGCCATTTCAGTTCTTGTATATTTCTTTTAATTTTATTTATTTATGTATTTGACAGATCACAAGTAGGCGGAGAGGCAGGCAGAGAGAGAGGACCCTGGGATCACGACCCGAGCCAAAGACAGAGGCTTTAACCCACTGAGCCACCCAGGCGCCCCTCAGTTCTTGTATTTTTGAGGAACTTTACCATTTTGTCTATAACTTCAAATTTATTGGAATAAAGCTGTTCATATTATCCTTTTATGGTCTACAACACCATAATCAAATCTACCTTTTACATTTCTAATACTATATATGCCTTCTTTTTTCTTGGTCAACCTCACCTAAAGTTTATCGATTTTATTATTTCCTCAAAACAAAACAAAACAAAACAAAACAGTGTATCCTTTGTGGAACCCTTCTACTATTATATGTTTCTTCGGTCTTGTGGTTATGTTTTTTCCCCAATTTTCTTTTTAATGTGGTAAAAAATTAACATATAAAATTTAACATCTTAACCATTTTTTTTAAGTGAAAAGTTCAGCAGGATTAAGTATATTCTTATCGTCAGGACGCCTGGGTGGCTCAGTCAGTTAAGCATCCTGGGATGAGTCTGCATCAGGCATCCTGCTGAGTAGGGAGTCTGCTTCTCCCTCTCCCACTCTCCCTGCTTGTGTGAGCTCTCTGTCAAATAAATATATAAAATCTTTTTTAAAAAAGTATATTCATATTCTTGTGCAACCATCGCCACCATCCATCCCTAGGCCTCTTTTCATCTTGCAAAACTGAAACTATGGCTATTAAACAATAGCTATTAAACCTCCCATTTTCCCTCCCTCCAGTCCAGGCCAACTAACATTCCGCTTTCTTTACAAATTTGACTATTCTAAGTTCCCCACTTTGTGTTTGGCTTTTTTTAAATTTCATGAGTTTCTGTTATTATATCTTTTCTTCCTTCCTTTGGTTTATTTTGCTCTTCTTTCGTGAACTTCTTGAGATAGATACTTAGCTCATTAATTTTTGGAGCCCTTTGTGTTCTAGATACTTTTTAAGTGCTTTCCATATATTAGCTTGTTTAATCCTCACAACAACCCTCAGATACAAGCTGTACTATTATTCTCATTTATAGGTGAGAAAACTGAAGCACAGAAAAAGTAAACAATTAGTTTAACAAGTGGTTAACAAGGATTTGAACCTTGGCAACTTGACTCCAAAACTTAGATTCTTAACTTCTAAGTTGCACTGATTTTCAAGAAAGTAAAAATATTCCAGGAAGAAAAATTCATAAGCACTCATATCAAGACACATTGTATCAGTGTTTGGCTGGAGCAATGGCTCATTACTGGAACATGGGAGAACTGGTGACAAGGATGGGAAGTTGACATCTGACTGTAGAGGGTTTTAAGTGCCTTCCCAAGGAGCTTGGAAAATGGGACCTCACAGTAAAAAAAACCCAATGACGGCTCATGATCTCATTCTTTCTCATTTTTTTTTTACAAAAGATTTTATTTATTTATTTGACAGAGAGAGATCACAAGTAGGCAGAGAGGCAGGCAGAGAGAGACAGAGAGGGAAGCAAGCTCCCTGCTGAGCAGAGAGCCCAATGCGGGACTCGATCCCAGGACCCTGAGATCATGACCTGAGCCGAAGGCAGTGGCTCAACCCACTGAGCCACCCAGGCGCCCCTCTTTCTCATTTTTTAAAAAGTTCAATCTCCTGGGTTGATGGGGGGAGGGGGCTTGGGGGGGGTGGGGTTATGGACATTGGGGAGGGTATGTGCTATGGTGAGTGCTGTGAAATGTGTAAACCTGGCGATTCACAGACCTATACCCCTGGGGATAAAAATACATTATATATTTTAAAAAAATAAAATTAATAAAAAAAAAGTTCAATCTCCTATCTTAGTTTTGTATCATTTACTTTATTAATCAGTATCCTTATCTGTAAAATGAGGATAATACTCTTTGCCCCTAATTATATTATGTAGTAGTGGTTTGAGAGTCAAAGAAAATAACAAACATGGAAAAGGAATTTGTTTAATTACATAGTAATATAAAACTATTTTTAAAATAATGGTCAGAGCAGTGATTTTATAATATTAATTTGTTAATATAATTGTAGGAGTAACTGTCATTATCAACCTCATCATCACAGCAGCAGCTAACATTTATTAGGTGTTTATCACTATTCTAAGCACTCACCCTGTATCACAGTATTTACTCATTTAGTAGTTCCCAGACCCTGTGGAATAGGTACTATTATGGGCAGATTTACACAGATTAAAAAAAAAAAAAAAAAAAAAAAAAAAACAACCACCTGGCTGATATCAGACAATAAGAACACAGTTAGAAGGCTATTATAAAAATATAAACATATCAGATAGAGATGATAATGGGAAATTTAAAGACAGAGAGAAAAGGAGGAAGAAACAGCAAAAGAGTCTGGTAAGCGACTCAGAACAGATGGGACAAGAATTTAAAATTACTAAGGGGCCATTATAAGATGAAAAACTCTTCAGTTAAGTTTAGGCAAACTGTATTGTAAAATGGAAATAACAGGAAACTAAGAGTCAGAAAAATCTCAGTTCTATTCTCATCTCTTTTATTAAATTGACACTTTACTTTGGGCAATTCTTAACGGCTCTGGCCTTCAGTTTTCTCATTTTATAAAAAGAAATAATAAAATTCAATTTGCTTATCTGAAAAGTTGGTTACCATGAGTTTCAAATACCATTTGTATAAAAATTTTCAATTTACAACCTATTTTCACACAAACTGTGGGAGCAGGGCTTTATACACATATAAAGTAGATTACAGTTTTAGATGTTGAGCTGAATATCATATAATAATGAGGCAGTAACTCACAAAAATAAGTTGAAGACATGGTAAAAAAAAAAAAAAAGGCGGGGGCGCCTGGCTGGCTCAGTCGGTAGAGCATGTGACTCCTGATCTCAGGGTTCTAAGTTCGAGCCCACATTGAGTGTAGAGATTACTTAAAAATAAAATCTTTAGGGGCGCCTGGGTGGCTCAATGGGTTAAGCCTCTGCCTTTGGCTCAGGTCATGATCTCAGGGTCCTGGGATGGGGCCCCGCATCAGGCTCTCTGCTCAGCAGGGAGCCTGCTTCTCCCTCTCTCTCTCTGCCTGCCTCTCTGCCTACTTGTGATCTCTGTCTGTCAAATAAATAAATAAAATCTTTAAAAAAATAAAATAAAATCTTTAAAAACAAAACCAAACCCTAAAAATCTAGATAGAGTTATAGTAGTTATTAGGATATGAGTAAGAGTTTAATCCATGAGTAGATAAGTCTCCAAGAGAATGTATGTAAAGAGAGAAGAAATGCGGCTGTCAGTTTAGTTAGAAAACTGGGGCACCTGGGTGGTTCAGTCAGTTAAGCATCAAGACCCTTGGCTTTGGGTCAGGTCATGAACTCAGGGTCATGAGATCAAGCCCCAAGTCAGGTTCCAAGTTCAACATGGAGTGTGTTTGGGATTCTCTCTCTCTCTCTCTCTCTCCCCCTCTACCCTGTCCCTGCCTTGTGTGTGTTCACAAGCATGCTCTCTCTCAAAATGAACAGATCTTAAAAAAGAGAAAGAGAAAGAGAGAAAACTGCCCCAATTCAAACTCCCAAGTGCTTTCAAGACTTTCTTCAATAACCAACAACTAGCCATGAAGTCATCAGAAGCCCTTCTTATGGTGGGTTTATTTCAGAGTACCAAGCTCACTGTTTTCCCAAAATCTGTCATGACATCTTTCCCCAACAAAGGTCAGACATACATGCAATTTTCTCTACACCCTGAGAGTCAAAAGAATACATTAAGCTGTAATGATAACAACTAGTATAAATACACTTTTCAGTTCAATTAAATAAGAAAATTTTTAAAAGCAAAAATGACTGCCTTTTATGAAAGCCTGGGATAGCAATAGGACTTTGGTAAGCTCCATCCACATCAAAGATATAACCTACTTTCATACAATCCTGGCATAATACAAGCAGACCTTCAGTTTTTCCCGGGATTTTTCTATAGTCTATATATAATGTGTGTGTGTGTGTGTGTGTACACACCACTGCTGGTGGCAGAATAGACCACAGTCTTCCAAGTGGTAACTCAACTTTGACATTCATAAAGACACTTTCCCTGTGCTTCAAACTGAATTTTCTACTGTTCTGTTGTCACAATGATGTACGCATCCAGATGAATGGCATTTTTGTCCCTTAGCTAGTATCCCTAGGACACAAATGGCAAAACTAACACCATCAGGTTGGTTTACCTTCATTTATGTCCCACCCTCCCATGTGTAATTTTCACTAAAATAATGACTAGTATGTCCAAAATAAAATCTCCAAGTTCTCACTCTATAGAATTTCAAACCAGTGAAGGAAGAATAAACTGAAATTTAATTTAAAAAGGAGCTGTAGGGCACCTGGGTGATTCAGTTGGTTGAGCGACTGACTTCAGCTCAGGTAAAGATCCTGGAGTACCGGGATCGAGTCCCACATCGGACTCCTAGCTCCATGGGGAGTCTGCTTCTCCCTCTGACCTTCTCCCCCTTATGCTCTCTCTCACAAATAAATAAATAAAATATCTTAAAAAAAATAAAATAAAAAGGAGCTGTAATAATTAGATAATTTTTTGCAAAGAAAAAGTTTCCTAACCCATCTGAAAGCACCAGTTTCCCTCTTTGGTCATCTCTCTTAACATATGGCAGCAGCCCACCCCACACCAACTTTTAGTCTGGTGAAACCAAGTAACTCCTTAAAGGGATTAAAGGAATAAAATGAATGCCCTAATGCAGAAGTTTTTAACAAGTTGCCTAAAGCTCAAATTTAGTCAAGAGATGTGTTTTGTTTGGCTAGCAGTAACTTTTAAAAAAAATGTGATTTGGTGTCACACGTTTAAAAATTGGGAGACTTCATATAAAAATCCAATTTTGATCTAACTTAAAAAGTGAAAAACTCCTGGGGCACCTGGATGGCTCAGTCAGTTAAGCATCTATCTTAGGCTCATGATCTCAGGGTCCTGGCATCCAGCCCTGAGTCAGACTCCCGGCTGGTGGGGAGACTGCTTCTCTGTCTCCCTCAGGCCCTCCCCCTGCTTGTGCTCTCTCTCTCAAATAAATAAATAAAAATCTTAAAAAAAAAAATGGCAAGAAAGTCCTTAGAAGGTCTGGCAGCATGTGTTAACACTGGACTTCTACTGCTTAATGGCCAAAGGCTAGCTAGGGCTAGGTAACTGCTGCTCCTATTAGATGGGTTCTTCTCCACATTCAAGATACCTCACTCATACATGTGACCGGCCTGGAACTTCTAGTCATTTGCCCCTCCTGAATTAAAGGGATTAAAACAATAGCCTTAAATTAAGATGTAAGAATTCACAAAAGGGTAGAAATGAATCTAAAGTATATGTATGAATAGAAATTTAAAAGAGGGGGCGCCTGGGTGGTTCAGTGGGTTAAAGCCTCTGCTTTCGGCTCAGGTCATGATCCCAGGGATCATGATCAGGGATCATTAATTTCTTTACAACCAAGAATATATTGTTCACTGATATAGTCTTCTACTTCTGCTTCTATTAGAGTGTTAACAGGGTTTAATTAATAACTGATAGGGGAAATCTAGCCTTACTATTCTTTAAAACAATTATCTTTCATATGTTATCCTTCTACATTAAACCCCGTTGAGATTTTGACTGGGATTACAATAAATTTATAGATTACATATTGGGAATCGTATTTTTTTTTTAGATTTTATTTATTTATTTGACAGACAGAGATCACAAGGAGGCAGAGAGGCAGGCAGAGAGAGAGGAGGAAGCAGGCTCCCTGCTGAGCAGAGAGCCTGATGTGGGACTTGATCCCAGGACCCTGAGATCATGACCTGAGCCGAAGGCAGAGGCTTTAACCCACTGAGCCACCCAGGCACCTCGTGGGAATCATATTTTTAACAATACCAAAATCTTTCTCCTCAAAATGGTACATAATAATCTAACTTTTCATTTATCCATATCTTTAATACCATTTAGTGAAGTCTAAAAGCTTTCTTTATAAAAACCTTAACGTACTTCTTTGGTTTGTTTGTTTGTTTTTTAAAGATTTTATTTATTTATTTGACAGAGAAAGAGACCACAAGTAGGCAGAGAGGCAGGCAGAGAGAGAGAGGAAGAAGCAGGAAGGGAGGAAGAAGCTCCCCACTGAGCAGAGAGTCCAATGCGGGGCTTGATCCCAGGACCCTGGGATCACGACCCAAGCTGAAGGCAGAGGCTCTAACCCACTGATCCACCCAGGCGCCCCAAAACCTTAACATACTTCTTACTACATTTACTCGAGTGGGATCTCTTTTATTCTGGGGAGCAGTACTTTTTATTGCAAAAGGAATCTTTTCTCCTAATGACATTTTTAAATTGGTTATAGCTAGTACTTGAACTTGAATCTGACTTTGTATGAAATCTCTTATTAGTTGACTTTATGTGAGCTGGAGGGTCAGCAAACTCTGACCCTCAGGCCAGCTACCTATTTTTGTAAATAAAGTTTTACTGGAACACAGCCATATGCATTTGTTTACCTGCTGTTTTATAGCTGCTTTCATGCTAGAATAGCAGAATTGAGTAGTGACAACAGAGATTCTAGGGCCTACAGAACCTAAAATACTTGCTATCTGGCCCTTTATAAAAAAAGGTAGCCCATCCCTGATGTAGGTAACAACAATCCTATCTCTTCTAAATGTACTCTTTTTACTTATTCAGAAATGAATGGGATCTCCAGAATAATGGCAAATATGAATGATGTCAGAAGGCATCCTTGTCTTGGAATGCTTTTATTATTTCACTGTTAAGTCCTATGTTTTCTACAGGTTTCTGAAGATACCCTCATTAAGAACATTTTCAGGGGGCGCCTGGGTGGCTCAGTGGGTTAAAGCCTCTGCTTTCGGCTCAGGTCATGATCCCAGGGTCCTGGGATCGAGCCCCACGTCGGGCTCTCTGCTCCGCGGGGAGCCTGCTTCCTCCCCTCTCTCTGTCTGCCTGCCTCTCTGCCTACTTGTGATCTCTCTCTCTGTGTCAAATAAATAAAATCTTAAAAAAAAAAAAAAAAAGAACATTTTCAGAACTGGAGCACATCAGTTTCCTGAGTTTCTGCCTTCAACTCAGGTCATGATCCTGGGGTCCTGGGATTGATCCTTTAGTCGAATTGGGCTCCCTGCCCAGCAGGCAGTCTGCTTGTTGCTTGTCCCCCTTCTTCTGCCTCCCCACTGCTTGTGCTCTCTCTCTCAAAACAAATAAAATCTTTTTTTTTTAAAGATTTATTTGACAGAGAGAGAGAGAGAGAGAGATTGTGCACAAGCAGGGGGAGCGGCAGGCAGGGGCGAAGCAAGCTCCCCACTGAACAAGGAGCATGATGTGGGGCTTGATCACAAGATCCTGCGATCATGACCCAAGCTGAAGGCAGACGCTTAATGACTGAGCCACCCAGCACCCCAAAATAAATAAAATCTTTAAAAAAAAAAGAGAACATTTTCAGCACTTGAAATTTTAATTTGAAAGACTAAACTGGGGTGCCTAATGGCTCAGTTGGTTTAAGTGTCTGACTTCACACTCAGCAAGGAGTCTCTGCTTGTCCTTCTCCCTCTGCCCCCCCCAAAAATAAATAAAGGACTGAAGTTTATTCTGAGATTATGTCCTTCCACCTTTTTCTGTGAAATTAGTTAAATTAATACAAAGAAGTTGTTTTATTTTTATTTTTTTTAAGATTTTATTTATTTATTTGACAGACAGAGATTACAAGTAGGCAGAGAGGCAGGCAGAGAGAGAGGAGGAAGCAGGCTCCCCGCCGAGCAGAGAGCCCAATGCGGGGCTCGATCCCAGGACTCCGAGATCACGACCCGAGCCGAAGGCAGAGGCCTTAACCCACTGAGCCACCCAGGCACCCCCAAAGAAGTTGTTTTAAAAAATACCTTTGCCTAGTAAAATAAAAGCTGACAACTTTATATTAACCCATGAACTAGGTCATAAAACCTAAGTCTAGGAAACAGTAGGTTAAGTTATAAAAAGACTATAGTGATATTTACAGCAGAAACTCTAAATGGAGACCATCCAGCATATTGCTTTTCTTACTCTAAATTATACTGGGTTTATATATGTAAAGAAACAACACAGACTGTGGTTAAGTGGGAAAGAACATGTGCTTTGGGGTCTAGACAAGCTTGGGTGGGAATTCTGTCCCTCCCTGCCCTCCCCACAACCCTGCCAGCTGTGAGAACTTAGGCAAGCTACTGAATCTCTCTAACCAGTTTCTTTCTCCTTAAATGGGGACAAAGTAGCAACAAAGTAGTTGCCCTCAGGATTCAATGACTTAAAGCACACAAAGCACTCTGTATCATATCTGGTCAATTACAAGTGTTCAATAAATGTTAGGTGTTATTGTTATTATTTTACGTACTTTTTAAAAAGATTTTATTTATCTGACAGAGAGAGACACAGCGAGAGAGAAAGAGAGAGAGAGAGAGAGAGAGAGAGAGAGAGAACACAAGCAGGGGGAGTGGAAGAAGGAGAAGTAGGCCTCCTGTTGATCAGAGAGCCTGAAGCAGGGCTCGATCCCAGGACCCTGGGATCATGACCGAGCCGAAGGCAGATGCCTAACAACTGAGCCACCCCAGTGCCCACCCCCTTTTTTATTCAAAAATTTTACTTTTAAGTAATCTCTATAGCCAATGCAGGGCTTTAACTCACAGCCCAGAGATCAGGAGTCCCATGCTCTACCAACTGAGCCAGCTGGGCACCCCAATTTTATGTTCTTCTGACATGTGTATAAATCTTTTAGTATATTTACCTAGCACCAAAATAAACACCTCAAGTTAACAATCCAAAGGAAAGAAAAAGGATCATTCAATTTTGAATGGGTTAACAGCTAACAAATGGATGGATAATGTACAATATTATTTGAGGAAATACTCAGCTATTTTGATTGTTCTACATGTTATAATATCCTCTAATTGTGTATGTATGTCTCTTGCACCAAATAAACAACTTGCAAATATGGATGAAACACAAGGAAGACACTATTAATAGAGAGTAAAAATAACATCGAATTAAGTATTCCAACACTTTGCTAAATGCTGGTTACAATTTCATTAAGGATGGAATAAATCAATATGAAGTTCAGAACAAAAATTTCCATTTCTCTTTAATTACACAGATATCATAGAGGGGTCAAGATTTTAAGAACACTGAAAGAAGAAAGGAAATGTGGGGGGGGGGGGGGGGAAAACAGAAGGAGCTATTGGAAAGAAGTACCAACCAAAGAGCTCCATAGAGGAGCTATATGGCAGGAGAGAAGAGGCAGAGAGTAAATAGCAAACAAGCTTTCAAAAAGAGAACAGAATAGAATAAATAATTTTTTAAAAAAGAAATTATTTATTTGACAGAGAGAGAGTGAGCCCACAAGCAGGGAGAACAGGAGGCAGAAGAAGAGGGAGATGCAGGCTGCCCAGCTGAGCAAGGGGCCTGACATGGGGCTCATTCCCAGGACCCTGGGATCATGACCTGAGCTGAAGACAGACGGCCAACCGATTAAGCCACCCAGGCGCCCCCAAAAATAAAATCTTAAAAGAGAGAGAGAAGAAAGAAGTTTTATTTTTTATTTTATTTTTTTTAAAGGTTTTATTTATTTATTTGACAGAGATCACAAGCAGGCAGAGAGGCAGGCAGAGAGAGAGGGAGAGGGAAGCAGGCTCCCTGCTAAGCTGAGAGCCCGATGCGGGACTCGATCCCAGGACCCTGAGATCATGACCTGAGCTGAAAGCAGCAGCTTAACCCACTGAGCCACCCAGGTGCCCCACAAGAGAATCTTTTTTTTTTTTTTTTAAAGATTTTATTTATTTATTTGACACAGAGAGAGAGAGAGAGAGAGAGATCGATCATGAGTAGGCAGAGAGAGAGGGGGAAGCAGGCTCCCTGCCGAGCAGAGAGCCCGATGTGGGGCTCGATCCCAGGACCCTGAGATCATGACCTGAGCCGAAGGCAGAGGCTTAACCCACTGAGCCACCCAGTTTTAGAAGAAAGAAGAAAGAAGTTTTAGAAGAAAAATGTATGTATTAGTGGGAAAGTGACATGAACAATTTGGGCAAAATATTCATGGATCTTCAAGCATGTACAACTTTGAACAGTTCTTACTGACAGGTCAAAAGGAAAACTAAAATTCTTAATGTTCTAAGCTTGAATCCCAAAATGCAGTAAGAATTTACTTACTTCACTAGAGCAGCTGCTTCAGGAAGGACATCAGCAAATGATTCACGGAAAATGATTGCGTTTTTCCTTTTGCAGTTCTGTATGACGTCATTGGCGAGGTAAAAGAGATTTAAACGGTGGGGATAGGCAGCTAGAGACAAAAAAAAGACAACAAATAAAACCAAATGAGTCAAATTATACTTTGTTCAACTTATTCCAAATACAGTGTTCTCAAACTGTGTAACCACTATTATGTGGGTGGAGAACAAATAAACAGACAAGTGAACTAATGGATCAATTTATTGAAACTAGTGCCTAAAAGCATTGATTGTCTCAGGTTAATATTCTGTTCAAGGTGCTCCCTGAGTAGATTTCCACTTTACTTTATAGATGTTTGGCACTAAAAAACTCATTAACTCTGGAGAAGTTAAAATAAAAACTGTTCTCCCAAACATTTGGAAAGATAAACTCTGCTGAAACAACTCAACTTGTTGCAAAAACACCAAGGTTAGTGGAAAGAGCCTGGGCTTTAGAACCAGTTAAAATGTGATCTTTGGCAAACTGCTTAACCTCCTCTGCATTATTATTATAGCTACACTCTTTTGATCAATTAGTCCTGATACTACTCAGGTACACCTGAATACTGCCATCTAACTGGAAGCAACACTTTGCTCCTACTTTGTGAACTAGGTCCTAGGAAATATGTAATTTTATCACACACACACATACACATCAAATTCTTCTAAGGCCCGTGACAAGGCCCAATCAATTTGCTTTCTGAACTCAAGCAAAACCATCCCAAGTTTTGGGGCACCTGGGTGGCTCAGTAGTTAAGCATCTGCCTTCAGCTCAGGTCATGATCCTAGAGTCCTAGCATCAAGCCCCAGATTGGCCTCCCTGCTCAGCAGGAGGCCTGCTTCTCCCTCTCCCACTCCCTCTACTGGTGGGTGTTCCCTCTCTTGCTGTCTCTCTCCATCAAATAAATGAGTAAAAATCTTTAAAAAAATTTTTTTTAAAAAGCAAAACACCCCAAGTTGCATTATATCCTGGACAATTTTAATGTCCATTTGGATGATCCATCACATTTTCTAGTCTCAAAATTTTGATCTTAAATTCTGTGACCTCTTAACAACTACCTGCACATTTTAAAATCCCCTTTTCTGACTACAGCCTCCTATTCCCCTTAAATCTGTCACTTTTATCAAGATCTCAGTTCTACATTTTTCCTAACTTTATAGTCACTTTTAGTACTCAATTTTTCTCTCAATTTCAGCCTTTGATCTATTATTTAAACTTTTTTTTTTTTTTTAGAGAGAGAGCGAGAGTGAGAGAGAATGTGTGCGCATGCCCACAAGCAGAGGCTCAGAGAATCCTATGCAGGATCCATGCCCAACACAGAGCCCGACTCAGATCTCTATCTCACAACCCCAAGATCGCGACCTGAGCCAATATCAAGAGTCAGACACTTAACCCATGAGCTACCCAGGTGCCCCTAAACCACTCTTTTATTAAAACTTCATTTTCGGGGGGCCTGGGTGGCTCAGCCGTTAAGCATCTGCCTCCAGCTCAAGTCATGATTTGGGATGGACCCCTGCAACGGGCTCCCTGCTTAGCAGGAAGCCTGCTACTCCCTCTCCCACTCCCCCTGCTGTTGTTCCTGCTCTCACTAAGTCTGTCAAATAAATAAATAAAATCTTAAAACAAAAACAAAACAAAAAAAACTTCATTTTCTATCATATGCATTCAACAAATCCTAAATCTAGATCAACCTAACTGAATGCCTTTACTGCACTTTTATTTCTGCTCTTGGGTTCTGATGAAGAAAAATCGTACCACCAGGAAGACTGAAATCATAAATCTAGTCTCCTTCAGCTGGGCCCTCAACATCACAATGCTATAGTCCTTCCACATGTTCTTTATTATCATCAGAAATCATTAGATGTAAATTCTATTCTCTCAAAAAAAAAAAAAAATCCATATTTAAACCCAACCAAATCAACTTACCTGAGTTAAGATCTTTCAGATTCAAATATCTGAAAGAATTCTCACTGTCTCCACTTTAACTCCCATTAATTCCGTACCTATAGGAGCTACTTTTGTTTTTCTGTACTTAAAATATGCAATCTAAAGAGCTTTATATAAATTATGCCATCTAATTTATGTTGCCACCACTGCACTCAAATAAGAATTACCAATAAATTCCAACTTATTAAACCTGATGAAAATTTTTAAAATGTTATTTCATTACGGCTTTTGGTACACAGAATAATCTGTTAGGGTAATTCCTCTTTGGTTTCGGTCATAACCACTTCCCTGGTTTTCCTACCTCTCTGATTCCTTCTCCATATATACATGGGTGACCATGTGTAGACAGGCAGCTCCACCTGCGACCTTTAAATGTTGAATTTCCCAGCGTTCTCTCCTGAGCACTCCCTCCATTCACCCAAGGCATCATGTTCTAAGATTTCAGGTATTAAGTTAGATAGTTTGTTCCATTCCTGACTCTTGTCCCTTATTAGCTTTGGGGTTTTATACACTACTTAACTCTTCTATAGAACATTTCCTTTTTCTTCGTAAAATGACAACCTCACAGGGTTGTTACAAGTAATGAAACAAGGTATATAAAGCATTCTGGATAGTGCTTAGCACACAGAAAATGAAATGCTATCAGTATAACCATCCACTTTCACAGCCTTAATTCCCACCACCTATGCATCAATGACTCCCATGTCTATAGGTATCAAGCCTGGATTTCCCTTTATCAGTCAACGCACACATCCATGTTCAAGTCTCAGAGGCACCGTGGCTTGATTTTTCAGTATTAATAATAGTCCTCCTCTACTACTGCAGTACCCTCTTAACTGGTTATCTTACCTCTAGACTTAGTCTCCTCAAATTTACCTTCTACATTGCTAAATTCACTTCTACTATGCAAACAATATCCAAGTTGTTTCTCATATCAAATCCATCAATGATTTCCAAATACTTACTAGAAAATGCCTGAACATCTTGGTCTCCATTTATGAGCTGGATCTTACCTTCTCTCTTTCAGTCTCATCCCTTCCCTTTCAAAGTTCTATTTTTAATGAAATACAGTTCGCAGAAAACTTGCATGTGTATTCTCTCTCCTTCTCTCTCAGAATTTTCCTTTTCTAAAATACCCCATCCTGGGCGCCTGGGTGGCTCAGTGGGTTAAGCCGCTGCCTTCGGCTCAGGTCGTGGTCTCAGGGTCCTGGGATCGAGTCCCGCATCGGGATCTCTGCTCAGCGGGGAGCCTGCTTCCTCCTCTCTCTCTGCCTGCCTCTCTGCCTACTTGTGATCTCTCTCTGTCAAATAAATAAATAAAATCTTAAAAAAAAAAAAAATAAAAATAAAAAAATAAAATACCCCATCCTGAATACCCTGTGTTTTCTACTCATCCACAGAAGTCCAAAATACTTACTTTAACTCATGTCAGATTTTGCCCCCCACCTTATCACTACTTCTTCCCCAAACAAACCACTCACAATGATTTTAACACAACTTCTTTCCAATGCAAACCCTACAGTCAAATCACTACAGAAAGTCAGGAAGAAATTAGAAAAATTGGCTGAGGTAGTCTGTGAAAATGCCTAAAGGCAGTGGGATTTGAGAAGACCCCTCCTGCATGATTTTCCAAACCCTCTGCAACCTAGTTTTTGCTTACTTGTTTAGCCTCAACTTTAGCCACTCTCCCTTAAAGCCGCTGTTTAGCGAACTACACTTTATCTCAAAGTCAAGCCCCACCCTCCTTCCCTTGTCTGGACACCCATTTCAACAGGCTAATTCTTTTTCTTCCTTCAACTCTCAGCTTACATATCACATCTTCCACAAAGCTTCCCCTGGCTCTTTAAGACAAGGCCTTTAGTAGATCCTGAAGATACGTGTGTCATACACTTACCACACTGTAGTGTACTTGTCTGCACCTTCCACTAGAGTGTAAGTTCCCTAAAGGCTAGAATTCTGTCTTGTTTAATGCTATGACCTCAATGACTAATTGAGTAACTGGCAGTTGCTCAAACAGTATTAATTAAATGTCTGATGAAGAAGTTAAATTTTTGTATAGGCAGGAAGAAAGGGGAAGAGCACTCTAGCAAGAACAAGTCCTGAGTAAAGGTGCAGAAAAGAATTGTGCAATGAGTGTCTTTTGTTTTGCAGAAGGGAAAAATTTAGGCTAGATTTTTAAACTTATTTAATAATACTTATAGCATTTTCTATGTGCTAGACACTGTTTTAAAGAGGATACAAATATGAACTGATATCCTTACAGCATCCCTATAAGGTTGGTACTGTTCTCTCCATTTGAGAGACGGAATGATGTGAATTGTCACATCTAGTAGGTACTGAAACCAGAATTTAAGTATAGATAGTTTGGCTCAAAAGTTTGACATTCCTTTTTTTTTTTTTAAAGATTTTATTTATTTATTTGACAAACAGAGATCACAAGTAGGCAGAGAGGCAGGCAGAGAGGGAGGAAAGGAAGCAGGCTCCCTGCTGAGTAGAGAGCCTGATGCGGGGCTCGATCCCAGGACACTGGGATCATGACCTGAGCCGAAGGCAGAGGCTTTTTTTTTTTTTGTCAGAGACATAGGGAAAGAGAGTGAGCGAGCACAGGCAGACAGAGAGGCAGGCAGAGGCAGAGGGAGAAGCAGGCTCCCTGCCGAGCAAGGAGCCTGATGTGGGACTCGATCCCAGGACGCTGGGATCATGACCTGAGCCGAAGGTAGCTGCTTAACCAACTGAGCCACCCAGGCGTCCCCGAAGGCAGAGGCTTTAACCCACTGAGCCACCCAGGCGCCCCCTTTTTTTTTTTTTAAAGATTTTATTTATTTATTTGACACAGAGAGAGATCACAAGTGGGCAGAGAGGCAGGCAGAGAGAGAGAGAAGGAAGCAGGCTCCCTGCTGAGCAGAGAGCCCAATGTGGGACGTGATCCCAGGGCCCTGAGATCATAACCTGAGCCCAAGGCAGAGGCTCAACCCACTGAGCCACCCAGGCGTCCCCAAAAGTATGACATTCTTAATTACTACCTGTTTCTACTTGTGTCTGACTAGGAGGGTTTGGCTGGAAGAACAGTGGGAGAATAGGAAAAGATGACAAATTCTGATGGTTATTAAATATTGAGCTAAGAAAGTTTAAGCCTTTATTCTGTGCCTAACAAGAAACCATGAAAAGTTTTTATATAAAAAGATGATTTAGAAAAAGCTGCAGATAATTTTACTGGTAGAAATAATAAAAAGAAATAATAACATCTGCAACCAGACCAACCTACAAGGTGAGATATTCTGCAGGTCAATGAGCCTAGTCTCATCAACAAACCAGTGGCATAAAATGTAACAGAGAGATTAAGAGACCCAAGGAACAAAGTAATCTGATGTAATTTATCTGTGTCCCTACACTGCACACAGGTTTGGACTAACGACCTGTAAATGACACTTCTGGATCAATGAAAGAAATCTGAATATGGTCTGGGATTAAATAAAATGAAAATTTACTGGGCGCCTGGGTGGCTCAGTGGGTTACACGTCTGCCTTCAGCTCAGGTCATGATTCCAGGGTCCTATGATTGATTCCTGCACTGGGCTCCCTGCTCAGTGGGGAGTCTGTTTCTCCCTCCTCCTTCCCACTTGTGCTCTCTTTTGGTATCTCTGTCTCTCTCAAATAAATAAATAACATATTTTTTTAAATGAAAATTTACTAAAATGGAAATAAAAACCATCAGTTAAAAAAATAGTAATTACAGAGTGATTTCATGTTAGGAAAAAAAATCTTTTTTTTTTTTTCAAAGATTTTATCCATTTATTTGACAGAGATCACAAGTAGGCAGAGAGGCAGGCAGAGAGAGAGAGAGAGAGAGGAGGAGGAAGCAGGCTCCCTGACAGGCAGAGAGCCCGATGTGGGGCTCGATCCCAGGACCCTGAGATCATGACCTGAGCTGAAAGCAGAGGCTTTAATCCACTGAGCCACCCAGGCGCCCCAGGAAAAAAAAAAATCTTCTAAAGAGATCAGAAAGGATATGGAATTAACTTTAAATAGTATTGATCTCTATTTTCCTTTTGCTTGCTTGTATTCTAATTTTCTACAAAACATATTTGCTGCTTCCATAACAATAGGCAGTAAGGAAATAAAAGCATTTTGGCCCCAAACGTTGAGCCAGTTTTCTTGAAGTAATCTGCATTTCATTCTGGACCTCTAACTTTGAACTGTAAACTCAAATATCCAACTACTTCCCCAACACCTCCTCTTGCATGTCTAATAAACAGCTCAGACTCAACATGTGATCTTCTGATCTGTTCCTCCAAACTGTCTCCTCCTATAGTCTTCTCCATCTCAGTAAATGGCATTTATCCTGGTGGCTTTTTCCAGCCAAAATTCTTGAGTCATCCTTAACTACTCTTTCTCTTTCATACTCCACATCCAAATTCACAATGTAGACCTCATTAATGCTACTTTCAAAATTATACATACAGACTTAGGAAATTACAAATGTAGAAAGGGAGGAGATTAGAATAAACCTTGTTGTGTTGGGACTATAAATGGAAGTCTTGGTGTAAACCTCATAGTTATATATATAGAAAGACAAGGGGAATGAATGTGTGTGTATATGTATATGTGTAAATACAACTATTTCCTAATCTCCACTGAAAATATCCCAGTATCTAATACCTAGATCTTGGTTTCAAAGAAGAACCAGGGATTCTTGGAGAAATGGCTGATTCTAGGCCAGGAAAGAAGGTACAAGAGCTTGGAACAATCTGCACTAGAAAGTAAAAAAGTGCTCAAAGCATGATGTCAAGAGGACAGAGGCACTACCTTCAATGGGTACCTTACCTTACAATCACTTAAAAGTTCTTAACAATCTGGCCCCACATAGTCTTTGATCCTCTGTCCAATCACCATTCATTCCATTCCAGCCATTCTACCCACCTTACTGAATTGAAGTAAGACCTACAACACACCTGGCATACTCAGGGTCACACCCCCTGTCCAGGGTCCTTTAAACTGCCTACTCCCTCTGCTTTGCACATTCTTTTCCCATACAGTCTCACGGTTTACTCTCTCATTGCCTTTAAATCTTTGACCAATGTCACTTTCTCAGTGCCTTCCTAGACTTCCCAGAATAGGAAAACTGTAATATCAAACATCACCTCTCCCCCCACCACATAATTTCCCAATATACTATAAAATTTAATTATTTTTTTGTCTCTCTCCCCCCGACAAGAATATAAGCCTCCTGAAAGCAAAGATTTTTGCCTATAGTTGAATTCTCGGCATTTAGGACCATGCCTAATACACAGGAGGCTTTGAGTAACTATCTTCTGAATGAATAAATTAGAAAGAGAACAAAATACAAGGAAAAGAAGAAAAGGAATGAAAAATGAGAAGTCTTCTATTCGGTCTGTTTCATAATCCCAGAAGGTCAGCTGGCTTATGTGTAACTATAAAGGATAGGCTTCATTTAATGTAGGGTTAGGTATTCTAAGGGGTTGTTGCAGAAGATCATTTAGATATAAAATCAGTGTTCTCACAACAGCAATTCCTCAACAATCTAGAAACTAAGAACTCAACCCTCTTTTAATCATTATAAAGAAGGGGAAAGAGACTAACAATAGGAAAAGAGGGGCGAGGATGCTTGGGGGCTTAGCTGGTTAAGCATCTGACTTTGGCTCAGGTCATGAACTCACCATCCAGTCTGGTTCCCTGCTGAAACAAGACTCTGCTTATCCCAATCCTCCCTCTGTCCCTTTCCCTCTGCCCCTCTCCCTGCTCATACTCTATCTCTCTAATAAATAAATAAACTCTTTTTAAAAAGGAAAAGATGGGCCACTGATTTAAAATAAGTAATAAGTAAATTATTCAAAATGAACCTCCTAACCTGGTGGCAAAAGGATTAGATTTTTTTTTTTTTAAGATACATTTATTTGAGAGAGAGAGCGAGCGAGCGAGAGCGCATGAGCCGGAGGGGCAAAGGGAGATGGAAAGAGAATCTCAAGCAGACTTCATGTTGAGCACAGAGTCTAACGTGGGGCTTGAAATCACCACCCTGAGATCATGACCTAGGCCAAAATCCAGAGCTGGGATGCTTAACCAACTCTGCCACCCAGGCACCCCAGAAGGGTTAGATTTTTTTTTTTTTT
>NW_022631136.1:600045-693683 GCF_010015895.1 Lontra canadensis | reverse complement strand
CCCAGAAGGGTTAGATTTTTTTTTTTTTTTTAAGATTTTATTTATTTGACAGAGAGAGTCACAGTGAGAGAGGGAACAGAAGCAGGGGGAGCAGGAGAGGGAGAACCAGGTTCCCTGCCAAGCAGGGAGCCTGATGCGGGGCTTGATCCCAGGGCCCTGGGATCATGACCAGAGCTGAATACAGACACTTAACGACTGAGCCACTGGGCATCCTCCCACCCCCACAAGAAAAACTTCTTTAAAAACAAACAAACAAACAAATGAAGAAACTTACAAAGTAAGTACTGGGGCACCTGGGGGGCTCAGTCAGTTAAGCACCTGCCTTCGGCTCAGGTCATGATCTCAGGGTCCTGGGATCGAGCCCCACATCAGGCTCGCTGCTCCATGGTGAGCCCACTTTTTCCCCTCTCCCTCTGCTGCTCCCTCTACCTGTGTGCCCTCTCTCTCTCTCAAATAAATAAATAAAATCTTAAAAAAAAAACCCAAAGCAGCACGAAATTTACAAAGTACTAACAATTAACTGAATGAAACCATCAACTGTACAATACACAGATTTCAAATGTGTTAAAATGTGAAGAAACAATGTGCATCTTAAAATTGATGGAATACATGATTTGTAATTCATTCTTTACCTCCCCACTCTTTTTACCACTGCCTGACTTCAGTTTTTCATTACTACTTCCTAGTAACTGATCCTTGCCTCTAGTTTCACCACCTTTCAATGAATTCTCCAGACTGCTGGGAATTCATGCCACAGATGTGCTTGCCCCCATGTACAAAACTAGTATAAAAACACTCTCTGTAACACTATTACCAACAAAAGCCTGGAAACATCCTGAAAGTCCATTAACAGGAGACTGGCTAAATCCAACTGAATAGCATATAACTATTAAACACAAGGACATTCTAGGGTACCTGGGTGGCTCAATGGGTTAACCCTCTGCCTTCAGCTCAAGTCATGATCTCAGAGTCCTGGGATCGAGCCCTGCATCAGGCCCTCTACTCAGTGGGGAGCCTGCTTCTCCCTCTCTCTCTGCCTACTTGTGATCTCTCTCTCTGTCAAATAAATAAATAAAATCTTAAAAAAAAAAAACACACAAGGACATTCAATAGTTCATTTAGAACCTCCAAGGAGAAAAGCACAATGGAGTAGTATGCAACTATAGGTACACAAAAAAAATACAAATAAGCATATATTTTATATTCATAAAGAATACCTCTTGAGAAGGTAACAACAAACTGTTAATAGTAATTCTTTGGCAGAAAGAAACCAAGAGACCAAGACAGCTAGGGGCAGTTATCACACAGGAATTAATTTCCTATTATATATACATTTTGGAATTTGATTTGGGGATGTATTTATTTACTTATGCAAAACAATACATTAAAAATTTAAAAAGAAGGGGCACCTGGGTGGCTTAATCGGTTAAGCACCTGCCTTCGGCTCAGATCATGATCCCAGGGTCCTGGGATCCAGCCCCACATCAGGCTCCCTGCTCAGTGGGAAGCCTACTTCTCCCTCTCCTGCTCCCCCTGCTTGTGTTCCCTCTCTCACTGTCTCTGTCAAATGAATAAACAAAATCTTATATAAATAAATATAAAAATAAATCGTTCTGAAGCATCTGGCTGACTCAGTCCAAAGAGCATTAAACCCGTGATCTCCAGAGCATAAGTTTGAGCCCCATTTTGGGTGTAGATTACTTTAAAATAAATAAATAAAACATTTTTCTTTTGAAGATTTTATTTATTTGTCAGAGAGAGCACACAAGTAGGGAGAGTGGCAGGGAGAGGCAGAGAGTGAAGCAGGCTCCTCGCTCAGCGGATGCAGGACTCGATCCCAGGACCCTGGAATCACGACCTGAGCTGAAGGCAGTGGCTTAACCCACTGCGCCACCCAGGTGCCCCTAAAAAAATTAAACTTTTTTTAAAAAGTTCATATTACTCCTTCCATCTAAAATGACTTGCCGGGGCAGTGCCTGAGTGGTTCAGTTGGTTAAGCATCTGCCTTTGGCTCAGGTCATGATCTCAAGGTCCTGGGATTTAAGCCCCATATCATTTCCCTCTGCAGCTCCCCTTGCTTGTGCGCTCTCTCTCTCACATAAATAATAACGAAAATCTTAAAAATTTTTAAAAAAGGGTGCTTGGGTGGCTCAGTTGGTTAAGCGACTGCCTTTGGCTCAGGTCATGATCCTGGAGTCCTGGGATCGAGTCCCACATTGGGCTCTCTGCTCAGCGGGGAGTCTGCTTCTCCCTCTGCCCTCCCCCATCTCATGCTATCTCTCTCATTCTCTTTCAAATAAATAAATAAAATCTTTAAAAAAAAAAATGACCTTGGGGCAGCTGGGTGGTTCAGTCAGTTAAGCATCCAACCCTTAGTTCAGCTCAGGGTAGGATCTCAGGGTTGTGAGATCAAGCCCTATGTCAGGCTCTACACTGGGCATGGAGCCTGCTTAAGATTCTCTCTCCTTCTCAAAAAAAAAAAAAAAAAAAAAAGAGGCTGATGCAGGGCTCGATCCCAGGACCCTGAGATCATGACCTGAGCCAGAGGCAGAGGCTTAACCCATTGAGCCACCCAGGCACCCCTCAGGTTTTCTACTTCTTGAGCCAATAGGGTTAATATTTTCACAGACACTTTTTCCATTTCCTCTAGGCTTTCAAAATTATTACCTTTTAAGATTTTGTTTATTTATTTACTTTTGAAAGCAAGAGAGAGAGGAAGAGTACACAAGTAGGGAGAGGGACAGAAGGAGAGGGAGAAGCAGACTCCCCACTAAGCAGGAAGCCAGACACAGGACTCAATCCCAAGACCCTGAGATCATGACCCAAGCCAAAGGAAGACATTTAACCAACTGAGCCACTTGGGTACCCTTGGCTTTCAAAATTATTAATGTAAAGTTGAACTTGCATTTATTTGTAATTTTTAAAAATCTCCATATATCTACCGTTAGTCTGCTTTTGAGAACACACTGGTAGGGGGACCTAGGTGGTTTAGTTGGTTAAGTGTCTGCCTTTGGCTCAGGTCATGATCTTGGGGTCCTAGGGATTGAGCCCCACATTGGGATCCCTGCTTAGTGGGGAGTCTGCTTCTCCCTCTCCCTCTGCCTCTGACTCATGCTTGCTCTCTCTCTCAAATAAAATTTTAAGGAAAAACAAGGAACACATTGGATAAATGAAATGTGATATATATGTATAAAGTAAATAAATACGTTGGGACACCTGGATGACTTAGTTAAGCATCTGTCTTCAACTCAGGTCATGGTCCCAGCGTCTTGGGATCAAGTTCTGCGTCGGGCTCCTTGCTCAGGGGGAGCCTGCATCACCTCTGCCTGCTCTGCCTGCTACTTTCCCTGCTTGCGCACACATTCTTTCTCTCTCTGACAAATAAAATCTTTAAAAAAATAAATGTGAATATATATATGTATATATATATAATTTGTTCTTAAAATACACATCATAAAATATGTATCATACACACATATTCAGCTTTAAAAAGGAAACTCTGACACATGCCATAATATAGACAAACCCTGAAGACACCTTATGCTAAATGAAGTAAATAAAAAAAGAACAAATACTGTATGATTCCACTTATATAAAGTACCTAGAGCAGTCAAATTCACAGACAGACAGTTGCCAGGGGCTAAGGGATGGGAGGAATGGGGAGTTATTGTTTAATGGGTATACAGTTTCAGTCCGGGGAGATTAAAAAAGTTCTGGAGATGGATGGTGAAGATGGATGGTGGTTATGTTGCACAGCCATGTTTACATACACAGGAAATACACAAGAAATTGTTAAGAATGGGACCGGGCACATAGAGGAAGAAGGTGGAGGACAACTTACTTTTGTTGCATACTGTTTCAGTTTTTTTCACCATGTACTTCATTTTTTCTTTTTAAGATTTTTATTTATTTATTTGACAGACAGAGATCACAAGTAGGCAGAGAGGCAGGCAGAGAGAGAGGGGGAAGCAGGCTCCCTGTTGAGCAGAGAGCCTGATTCGGGGCTCAATCCCAGGACCCTGGGAACATGACATGAGCGGAAGGCAGAGGCTTAACCCACTGAGTCACCCAGGAGCCCCTCACCATGTACTTCTATAATAGTTTAAAAAACGAAGTAGTGGGGAACCTGGCTGGCTCAGTCCATAAAGCATGCAATTCCTGATCTTGGGGTTGTGAGTTCAACCCCCACATTGGGCACAGAGCTTACTTAAAAAAAAAAAAAAAAAAAAAAAAAAAAAAGTTAAACAAAACAAAAAACATAGCTAAAAAATAAACTAGCTAATCACTCCCTAATAAACTGAAGTGACTCTAATTTGAAAATAACCCTCCCTTGGGGCACCTGGGTGGCTCAGTGGTGTTAAAGCCTCTGCTTTTGGCTCAGATCGTGATCCCGGGGTCCTGGGATTGAGCCCCACATCCGGCTCTCTGCTCAGCCCTCTCTCTCTGCCTGCCTCTCTGCCTACTTGTGATCTCGGTCTGTCAAATAAATAAATAAATAAATAAATAAATAAATAAAATCTTAAAAAGAAAAAAAGAAAAGAACCCTCCCTTAAGTACATAATCTATTGCAACTACCTTCTCAGTTCTTACCTTCCTTTCCCAGTTAAGTATTTGAAACTAAGAGTCTACTACAATGGTCAGATATCTCCCTACTTTTTCACCTCCATTCACTATTTATTAGGAGGAAGAGGAGGAGGAGAAGGGGAAGGAGGAGGAGAAGTGGAAGAGGAGGAAGAGGAGGAGGAGGGAGGGGGAAGTGGAAGGAGGGAAAGGAGGAGGAGGAGGGGGAGGAGGAGAAAGAAGAGAAGGAGAAGAATTATTATTTAAGTCACTTAATATTGTGCATACAAGAAACATGCAACTTACTGGTTGACATACATCTATAGTGAAGAATTTCCCTTTTTTGCCCCTTCCTTATTCTCTTTTTTTTAAATGAACGCAAGTATAGACTAAAGGATTTTTTGCTGCATTCACTACCATCATTATTCTTTTTGATATTCAAACTGGCCCCACACTTAGCCAGTAAAATCCCCTTCAAGCCAGCTCTTACATCTTTTTTATATCATCTCATTTATCTTTGAGCAACTTCTCTTTTTTTGGCCCATGATTCTGTTTCCATGAGCCTGATATTTTCTTCATAGGAAGATTTTATAAACTACTGATGCAATCTGATTAGTACTTATAGTACTATTCAAAATTTTTAATTCTTCTTGGATCACTATTAATTTTTTTAAAAGGAATCTGTTCATTTCGTCAGAGGTTTCATGCTTACTGTCATAAAGTAGTTCATGTAATTTTTAAATTTCTATTTTATCTGTAAGCATGCCCCTTTTCCACTCCTAATATTGTCTATTTGTGCTTCCTTTTTTTCCCCCCCTTGATCAATCTTGACAAAGGTAGGGGGAGGGAGCAGAGGGTGATGGAGAGGAAGGACAAAGCAGACTCCCCGCTGAGCAGGGAGTCTAATAACGTGAGGCTCAATCCCAGGACCCAGAAATCATGACCCGAACTGAAGTCACATTTAACTGACTGAGCCACCCAGCCACCCCCCGCCTTTTTTTAAGCAGGCTCCGCACCCAGCATGGAGCCCAACAGGGGTCTTGAACTCACAACCTGAGATTAAATCAAGAGTGGGATGCTTAACTGACTGAGCCACCCAGGTGCCCCTGAAGGATCCTTTTAAAACCTAAGTCAGTGAATGTCACTCTCTGCTCAAAATCCCCCAACAGTTACTCCTTTCACTCCAAATAGAAGCCAAAGACTGCCATGATCTGCCATACCCTTATCTCTCTGACCTCACTTACCTTCCCCCTCACTCCATTCCACCTAGTGTTCTAGACACTGTTCCTTGAACATACCAGATATATAGTAGGGTCTTAATTTGAACTGTACCCTCTACCTAAACTCCTCTTCCTCCAGATAACCACTGGGCTAACTCAGTATATCTTCAGGTTTTTACTCAATTCTCACCTTAAAAAATTTACTTACTTATTTATTTATTTATTTATTTGACACAGAGAGAGCAAGAGAGTGAACACAAGCAGGGGGAGTGGGAGAGGGAGAAGCAGGCTCCCTGGTGAGCAGGGAGCCCAATGTGGGGCTTGATCCCAGGACCTTGGGATTGTGCCCCGAACCAAAAGCACATGCTTAATCAACTGAGCCACCCAGTCGCCCCACAATTCTTACTCTTAATGGAGCCTATCTTAAGTGCTTCCTTTAATAACTACAACCCGTTCCCCTATCTCCATCATTAATTCCCAAGCCCTCTGCTCTATTTTTACTTTTTTCCAAGATGAATTTATCATCTTCTATCATACTAGATAATTTACGTTTTCATTATGTTTGTTGGCTACCCATTTCCCCACCAAATGTTGGCTCCGCAGTGTCAGATATCTAATGTATTATCAAATGGCACACATATAAGTAAGCAGTTAGTAAAGTGAGTCACACTAATTTTTGTTTGTTTGTTTAAGTAGGGTCCATGCCCAGTGTGAAGCCCAATGCAGGACCTGAACTCATGACCCTGAGATCAAGACCTAAGCCAAGATCAGGGGTCAGATGCCTAACCACTAGGCCACCCAGGTGCCCCAAGTCACACCAGTTTTGACATGTAGTGTCCTTATTGCTATTCATTGCTATGTATTTTAAAATTTGCACTGATTTCTTCTTTGATCCATGAGTTATTTGGAAATGCATATTTTAATTTCCAAACAAAAGGGAACATTTTGTTTTTGTTAACTTCTAAGTTAATAGTGCTATGGTTAAAGAACATGAATCTGTGATACGGAGCATTTGAAATACTAATCTTGCATTAGGGGTCAGCAGTAAACATCAGAATTGGTTTAAAAAAGGTGAGGGGCACCTGGCTGGCTCAATCATTTTAAACATTCCGTATTTGAGTTTTTAGAAGACAGTGGCAGCTGCAGCAGAGCTCAGGTCACTGGCTACTGCTCCTGACTTCTTGCTGTTCATTCTCCCAAGGAACAAGCTGTTGAAGAAGCCACACTACAGCCTTAGCCTTTAAAGATACTGAAAGAGGGGGGCCTCGGTGGCTTAGTCAGTTAAGCGTCTGCCTTCAGCTCAGGTCATGATCTCAGCATCCTGGGATCGAGACCCCGAATTAGGCTCCCTAAGCAGGGAGCCTGCTTGTCCCACTTCTTTTACCCCACCCCTGCTCCAGCTTGTGCTCTGTCTCCCTCAAATAGAGATCTTTAAAAAAAAAAAAAAAAAAGATACTAAAAGACACCTGTGGAACCAGAGATGGCAATTCACCAAATGTGAATTATTCTAACCAGCCACAACATAAAAATCTTTGGAGTAGGCATGTGCTGGCTTAACCAGAGGTACAAAGGAAAAGATCTCAAAGTCAAAGGGCTAGTTCAGATACCTACCAAGACCCTGAGAATCACTACAAGAAAAACCCCTTGTGGTAAAGATATAAAACTTGGGATCAGGGCCCTGGCTGGCTCAGCTGGTAGAACATGTGGTGAGTTTGATACTGGGTTCCTGAGTTCCACAATGGTCCTTAGAGCTTACTTAAAATAAATAAATAAAAATCAATTTTAGAAGATTTGGGATCACTTTTGGATGAGGATCCCAAGTGACTCATTGATGTGCAGAGTCCTGAGATGGTGAATCAGATTACTTCCAACAGAACTGAGCTGAAGTTGAATTCACCACCGCAGACGCTTAAATCAACCTTTTAATTAATAATCAGTTGTTTAAATAAATATACCTGTTTGTTATAAAAATAATGCCTTATTTTCTAATTTTAGAGCACAGGGTTCTCTGTGAGTTCATTAAATCAGATATGCTGTAGTATAAATTTTCTTTATTTTTACAAATTTTATATCTCCTTAAACTATCAATAATTAAGAGCTACATTTTAACTCTCCCACTAGGACAATGGAGTTGATAAATTCTGTTAGCATACCAAAGATTGCTTTATATACTGATGTTATTTTATTAGGTACTTACAAATTTAGAACTGATGTATCTTCCTGGTACATTAAACTTTTTGTCATTTTAGGGACCCTGTTTATCCCTAATTTTTTTTTTAACCTTAAAATCTCATTTATCTGTTATTCGATCAGCTACCATAGTGATGTTTTTAATGTTTTTGATTGTTTGCTTTAGGTTAGTAATTTCCTTCTACCTTTAACCTTTCCATTTTAGCTATGCTCTAACTGTTGCTAAAAAAAAAAAAAAAAAAAAAAAAAAAAAAAAAATCCAAACTGGTTATCACTGTCTAGGATCATTATATATACATTTAACTGTGACTGAGGTATTTGGACTTATTTTTATTTGCCCTGCATTATCTGTGTGTCATGCTTCACTATTCTCCTTTCATGCCTCTTTGGCAAGTTTTTATTTCTTGATTCTCTTTCCCCCTTCTAGTGGCTGGAAGTTAATTCTATTTCTAGTCATTTAGTAACTACTTGCAATATTTTACCACACACACACACACACACACACACACACCCCTTAAAAGATACAAGGATCTGAGATACTTTTATCCCAAGTCGACTTCTGCTTGGTCTATGTTATCCACTATTTTAGTTTTGACTTTCTTAAAAAAAACTCCACATACTAAACATTATTTTATACAGATAATGTTCATTTAGATTTACTCTCATGGTTACCAATTTATTTGTTCAGCGTTGCATTTTCTCTCTCAAACCTTCCTGGGATTATTTTTCTGCTTCTTTAAGTATATATCCTTTAGAAGGTCCCAAAGTGAAGATTTTTTGGTTTCCAACTTTTGTATTTCTGAAAATATCATCATTTTATCCTTGCTCTTAAAAAAATAGCTTTGCTAAGTATACAATTCAAGATTGATAGTTATTTTCTCCCTGCCTTTGAAAATTTTATTCTTATGTCTTCTTCCACTATTGTTTCCACTGTTCCATTTTGTTCTTATGTCTGGCTTCCACTGTTGCTATCAATCTTACTGTCATTCCTTTGCAAGCTATTTATTTGTTCTCTCTAGCTATTTTTAAGGGCTTCTCTTTGTCTTTGGTATTCTTCAGTTGTTGTTGTTTTTTTTTAAGATTTATTTATTTATTTGACAGACAAAGATCACAAGTAGGCAGAGAGGCAGGCAGAGAGAGAGGAGGAAGCAGGCTCCCTGCTGAGCAGACAGCCCGATGGGGGGCTCCATCCCAGGACCCTGGGATCATGACTTGAGCTGAAGGCTGAGGCTTATTAACCCACTGAGTCACCCAGGCACCCCTGTATTCTTCAGTGTTTTTTTTTGTTTTTGTTTTTGTTTTTTAAGATTTTATTTATTTGACAGACAGAGATCACAAGCAGGCAGAGAAGCAGGCAGAGAGAGGAGGAAGCAGGCTCCCTGCTGAGCAGAGAGCCCGATGTGGGACTCGATCCCAGGACCCTGGGATCATGACCTGAGCTGAAGGCAGAAGTTTAACCCACTGAGCCACCCAGGCGCCCCTGTATTCTTCAGTTTAACCATAAATTGTGCAGTTATAGATTTCATTTTGTTCAACCTCCTTCATATACATTCTGCTTCCTGTACATTCCCATCTTTCACAATCTTTCACTAATTCCTCAGATTTCTAAGCCATTATTTCTTCAAATATCACCTAATCTCCATTTACTCCTTCTGGGACTTCAATTACACATATGTTAGATTCATTATCATTCTTATCAACTTATTTCTCAGAATTATATCCTGGGAAATTACTTTTCTCTCAAATAAATAAAACCTTCTTTAAAAATAAAATTAAGTTAAAAGTTTATTTTAAAAAACTGTATTTGTTGCAATTTCTGTAGGATTTAGTTTGGTTTTTTGTTTTTTTTGTGAAAGGATCCTGAAAAATCTAATGTCATATCACCAGAAGTCCTTCTATTTACACTTCTGCCAAATATAATCATGCTCCCTCTCAGAACCATGCCCCACCAAAATTCCTCTGGCAAACTTTTTTTCCTTAGTTTCTAAAAAATCACTTTGTTCTGATCCTCTCATCTACTTAGGACACCTTTCCTTCTGCTAACCTCTGAAAGTGATGTTTCCCAAGTTCTTTCATTGGCCCTATTCTCTTTTCAAACTCTGTTCCTTGAAGTGTTCATCCATTAACACTACCAATATATTTACAATTCTCAAGTCTACACCTCTAGTTCAAAGCTCCCTCCCAAATCCAATATAATGGTTATGAACATCTTTACTGAGTCAGAGCCAGTTTCAAAACCCAGCCGTATTTCCAACTCCATGACCCTCCCCAAACACTACTTTCCCCATTACAAGGGGTAGTAATAGTACCTACCCATGCAAAGGTTGTTGTCAAGATTACATGACATAACACATGTAAAATTCCTAGGACAGCATCAAGTCCATAACTGTCAGTAAATATTAGCCAATATTAGGATGGTAAGTACCATCTATATGGCTAATTGTCTACCAAACAATTCTTCCCAGATGCTCTCCAGACACTCCAGCTCCGTATGTTCAAGCCTGCTTTCATTATCTCTCTTCCTCCCAAATTCCCTGCCACCCAGGACAGAATCCACAGAATCTGTCTTCCAAGCTTTCCTCTTATCCCCAACATCCAACTGGTCATCCAGTTCTATCAAATTCCACATTCTAAATATGTCTTAGGTCTTTTCTGCCTTCCCCACTACCACTATACTAATTCAAATCTTGGTCATTTGTTGCATTATTATAATGGCCTCCTTCCATTTCTCCCAAATACATTATTTATTTTTTATAACTGTAATATCAGTTTCAGGTATTATAGCTTACTGTGCTCTTTTAAATGACAAAATACAACATTCCGGTTGGCATTATACAAAAGAAGCTCCATGTGTCTTTCTTGGTTATCTTTAGCAATTCACCTACTCACCCATCCCTATCCCTCTCACTTTCACCACAAACTCCTTACCCTGTTTACTACCCAGCTCAAGAAACTCCCCTGCCTCAGTCCCCTCCACTCTTATCACCCCCTGCTTACAGGGTGAATCTGCACCTGAGGGTGAGAACCCAAAGGCTCTCTCCTTGGGGAAAGAAAGGAGTTAGACCTCCACTAAGGCAATCTTTCCCAGGTTGGCAAAGAAAAAAAAAAAAAAAAAAATCAAAACTTCAGCAATTTTGAACTGAACAGAGACAGATGGTTTTCAAAGCACTAGTCAGGGGAGTTAAATCTGGCAAAAACGATACTTAAGTCCAACCCAACCAGCTATATCACACATGGCAATTATAAGGGTGTCTCAGACAAAAAGATCATAGTTAAAGGAAAAAAGCAAAGAAAAGGAAAAAACCAAAGCCAGGAGCAGCTGATGATTTACATTAGAAGATTAACTATATTTAATACTTTATAAATTCGTATTTTTACTTTGTGTCTTTTTTTTTAAGATTTTTTTTTTATTTGACAGATCACAAGTAGGCAGACAGGCAGAGAGAGAGAGACAGGAGGAGGAGGCAGGCTCCCTGCTGAGCAGAGAGCCCGTTGCGGGACTTGATCCCAGGACTCTGAGATCATGACCTGAGCCGAAGGCAGAGGCTTTAACCACTGAGCCACCCAGGCGCCCCTTTACTTTGTGTCTTAATGATAATTTTTAAAATTTGAACTATATTAAATTCCCCGCTTCACTGATCTGATTTCAATTTCTGAATTCTAAAAGCTTTAATAGGGGCACCTGGGTGGCTCAGTCAGTTAGGCATCTGCCTTCAACTCAGGTCATCATCCTGGAGTCCCAGGACTGAATCCCATGTTGGGCTCCCTGCTCAGCTGGGAGTCTGCTTCTCCCTCTCGCTCTCATCCCACTCATGCCCTCTTGCTCACTGTCTCTCAAGTAAATAAAGAAAATCTTTTTAAGTGAGGTATCTGCCTTTGGCTTGGGTCATGATCCTAGGATCGAGAGCCCTGTGTCAGGCTCCCTGCTCAGCATGGAACCTGCTCTCCCTCTGTCCCTCCCCCTACTTGTGTTCTCTCTCTCTGTCAAATGAATAAATAAAAACTTTTAAAAAAATTAAATAAATAGGGACACCTGGGTGGCTTGGTTGGGCCACTGCCTTCGGCTTGGGTTGTGATCCCGGCGTCCTGGGATCGAGTCCCGAGTAGGGCTCCTTGCTCAGCGGGAGCCTGCTTCTCCCTCTGCCTCTGCCTGCCACTCTGCCTGCCTGTGCTCACTCTGACAGGTAGAAAGATAAAATCTTTAAAAAATAAATAAATAAATAAATAAATAAATAAATAATAAAACACAGAATTATACTAATACCAGTATTACAAAAGATAATTTTGGTCCAGTGTTATAATCACTATCTAATTTAGCTTTTGTACCTATTTGTATTTTTTTTCCAACTTACTTTTCACCCTTTTTGTTGTAAAAATTAGGCCTTTCATTCCTTATCTTTGTCTTTTCCATCCTAACTTGTTTTCACTCCCAGCTTCTGATTCTTTCACACTTTCGTTTACATTTGGGGTGCCTTCCTTCACCTGCTTTACATCTTTTTTGAACACCTGTATCCTCCACGAAGCCTTTCTTACTATACACAAATATAAATGGGTTCTCTCTGTTCTTTAATTGGAGGTTTCCTAGAAAAAACTTCTTACAAAGTTTCCCGAAGTGTGTTCCACGGCACACTACTCACATGAGATGGTTAGAAAAAAAAGAGATTCCATGGTCAAGTAAGTTTGGAAAATGCTGAATATCTTATTCCCCATGCCTCTTAGAAATTCATGAAGCATTTTATTAACCACACTAAAGGAAAGCAGCATGAAAACAAGGTGTAAATTTAACTTGGTAGTTTCTAAACTTTGAACTGACATTTAAACATCACTTTTGGGGAAATACTATAGTTTGTACAAAGTACAAATTCATACTGTTATTTTTAATTTTTTAAAGATTTTTAAAATTTATTTATTTGACAGAGAGAGACACAGCGAGAGAGGGAACACAAGCAGGGGGCGCGGGAGAGGGAGAAGCAGGCTTCCCACTGAGCAGGGAGCCTAATGGGGGGGGGCTCAATCCCAGGACCCTGGGGATCATGACCTGAGCCGAAGGCAGACACTTAACAATTGAGCCACCCACGCACCCCCATACTGTTATTTTTGTTCATTGCCATGTTTTATTTTCTCTGTACCTTATTCACATCTGTCCGTTTATACATATGTACTACACATGGCAATCTGAAAAACCTAAGAGGACAGAAATGAACTCTTAACTTAGCTGATACTAACTACAATATGTATGTAGAAGGATGCCCTATAAATGGATTTGAAAAACTTCATTTTTCTTTTTAATATATTTTTTAAAGATTATTTATTTATTTATTTGACAGATATCACAAGTAGGCAGAGATGCAAGCAGAGAGAGGAAGAGAAGCAGGCTCCCTGCTAAGCAGAGAGCCCAATGCGGAGCTCGATCCCAGGACCCTGGGATCATGACCTGAGCCTAAGGCAGAGGCTTTAACCCACTGAGCCACCCGGGCGCCCCAAAAAACTTCATTTTTCTATTATCGCATTTTACAAGTCTTATAAAATGAAGTGAAACTGATCGTCCAAAATGTTGTCTTGATATGAAATTTCTTTTTTAAAAAATCTTGAACTTAAATTTTAAAAATTTAAATAAAAATATGATTGATATTTGGTCTTTATCACTCCAACTTCAATTTACAGAAATCTCTTGTTTTCAGGGCACCTGGATGGCTCAGTCATTAAGCAGCTGCCTTCAGCTCAGGTCAAGATCCCAGGGTCCTGGGACTGGTCCCCACACCAGGCTCCCTGCTCAGTGGGAAGCCTGTTTCTCCATCTCCCACTCCTCCTGCTTGTGTTCTCTCTCTCGCTGTCTCTCTGTCAAATAAATACATAAAGTCTTTTTTTTTTTTTAAGGTAAATAAAATCTTAAAAAAAAAAAGTAGGGGGTACCTGGGTGGCTCAGTGGGTTAAGCCTCTACCTTTAGCTCAGGTCATGACTTCAGGGTCCTGGGATCAAGCCCAGCATTGGGTTCTCTACTCAGCAGGGAGTCTGCTTCCCCCCTCTCTCTGCCCGCTGCTCTGCCTGCTTGTGATCTCTCTGTCAAATAAAGAAGTAAAATCTAAAAAAAGAAAGAAAGAAAGAAAGAAAGAAAGAAAGAAAGGAAGGAAGAAAGAAAGAAATCCCTTGTTTTCAACAGGATAATTTTAAGATTTTATTTATTTATCTGACAGAAAGAGAGCGAGCGAGTGAGCAGGAACACAAGCAGGGGGAGTGGGAGAGGGAAAGCAGGCCTCTGCGGAGCAGGGAGCCCGATGCAGGGCTCAATCCCAGTACCCTGGGATCATGACCTGGGCCAAAGGCAGACGCCTAAGAACTGAACCACCCACCCAGGCGCCCCTCAACAGGTTATTTATTACGTAATCTCTATGCCCAGTGTGAGCCTCAAACTCACAATCCTGAGCTGGAGTCATGTGCCCCACGACAGGTTATTTATTTATTTTTTTCCCCAGATCTACCAACACTAAAGATACTGCTGTCACTTTGAAATCCCTTCCTTGAGGGCGCCTGCATGGCTCAGTCAAGTCTGCTCAGGTCATGATTCCAGGGTCCTGGGATCCGCCCCGCATCAGGGTCCCTATTCAGTGGGAGCTTGCTTCTGCCTCCCCCTGCTTGTGCTGTTAAATAAATAAAATCTTAAAAAAAAAAAATTCCCTTCCTTAAGATGCACTTTCATGTTAGCAAAACAGCTATAAAAAATGGAAGTTTCTTAACTATAAGATGTTCTTATATGAACAGCTGCTTGAAATAATCAAAATAGGTACACAGTTTCTTAATTATGCATTTTTTGGGCACTCAGCAGTATTAATAAGAAAGGATGAAAAAATTCACATTCATTCCTTTGGATTATTAACCTTAAAATTTCACCTACAGTACGTAAGATTAACGGGAAGAACTTAAAGCTTAAGTAGACAAGCTTGCATGAAACATGATGTAAAAAGTGTAACATAACATAACTGCATTTAAAAATGACAACAGGGGTGCCTGGGTAGTGCAGTCAGTTAAGTGTGCAACTCTTGTTTTCACTTGGATAGTGATCTCAGCGTCCTGAGATCGACCTCCACATGGGACTCCCGCTCAGCAGAGTCTGCTTAAGATTCTGTCTCCCTCTGCCCCTCACCCTCCCCACGCATGCAAGCACTCTCACATGCCTCTCAGTAAGTAGTATCTTATACAGTAATGAGAAAAACTATGAACAAAATTTAAAAGGTGGTATAATAAGAGAATGATGGAGAGGGGGATGTGGGGGTAGGCCCTTGGCTACAGTGAAGGGTCAACCGCTAAGACCTGAAAGACAAGAACATCAAGGCAAATTTTTCATATAAAGTGGTAATTTATAAAATTGTAGTAATAATATAAATTGTAGTGTACTTATAAATCCTTATTTGGCAAAATAAAAATTTGGCAAATGTATGATCTCACAAGTTAAAATAATGATAATAATTAAATGATTGGTAAAGCCTGGAAGCCAATGAGCAATATGCAGTATTCAGATGAGAGACAATGGATATGTACCTTGCAGAAACTTGATAAAGGTCACTCTGCATTATAAAGCAGTGGCTCTCAAACCTTTTGGTTTCAGGATCCCTTTACACTCTTAAAAATTATTAAAAACCCCAAACTGCTTTTGTTTATGTGAGTTAAAACTAGTTATTTACTGTATATTAGAAATTAAAACTAAGCAATCTAAAAATCCACTAATTCACTAAAAGCAGCAATAAAACCATTACATTTAATGTTATATACAATTTTTGCTAAAAATAACTACATTTTGTGGTGCCTATGTGGCTCAGTTAAGCTTCTAACTCTTGGTTTCGGCTCAGGTCATGATCTCATGGGCCATGAGGTCATGCCATGTCAACATGCAGTCCACTCGAAGATTTTCTCCCTCTGCCCCTTCCCCGACTCACTTGCATGTACACATTCTCGAAGGCCCCTCTCTCTCTCAAATAAAAATATTTTTTTAAAATGCTACTTTGTAAAGGTAAGTAGCATTGTGAGGTAAGTAGCATTGTTTTACATTTTTGAAAATCTAATGTCTGGTTTAATAAGAAAAAACAACTAGGATCTCATATCTGCAAACTATATTCAATATATTTCAATATATATGAATTAATGAGTTGTCTTCAACTTCACAGTTCTGTGAAATCATGAAAATAAGCAGGTACATGAACTCATAGAAACAGTAGAATAGTGGTTTCCAGGGGCTAGAGAGTGGCAGAAATGCGGAGATGTTGGTCAAAGTGTACAAACTTCCAATTAAAAGATGAATAAGGGATGCCTGGGTGGCTCAGCCAGTTAAGCGGCCGCCTTCGGCTCAGGTCATGATCCCAGCGTCCTAGGAACGAGTCCCACATCGGGGCTCCTTGCTTGGCAGAGAGGCTGCTTCTCCTTCTGCCTCTGCTGCCACTCTGTCTGCCTGTGCACTCTCTCTCTCTCTCTCTCTGACAAGTAAATAAATAAAATCTTAAAAAAAAAAAAAAAGATGAATAAGATGGGGTGCCTGGGTGGCACAGTAGGTTAATCCTCTGCCTTCAGCTCAGGTCACAATCTCAGGGTCCTGGGATGGAGCCCTGCATTGGACTCTGCTCAGTGGGGAGCCTGCTTCCCCCATGTCTCTGCCTACCTCTCTACCTACTTGTGATATATCTCTCTCTCTCTCTGTCAAATAAATAGAATCTTTTAAAAAATAATAAAAATTTTAAAAATAAAAAAATAAAAGATAAATAAGATTCTGGGGAGCTCACGTACAGCATTAGACTATAGCTAACAACACTTGAAAGATGCTAAGACAGTAAATCTTAAATATTCTCACAACAACAACAAAAAAGGTAAGGCACCAGATCAGCTCAGTTGGTTAAGCAACCAACTGATTCTTTATCTCAGCTCAGGTCTTGATCTTAGGGTACTGAGTTCAAGCCCGGACTCTGGCTCCACACTGGGTATGGAGCCTACTTAAAATTCTTTCCCTCTCCCTTTGCGCAACCCCCTTGCGCATGCACATGCACTCTCTTTCTCTCAAAACAAAAACTATGGGGCACCTGAGTGGCTCACTCAGTTGGGGTTCTGACTTTTGGTTTTGGCTCAGGTCATGATCACAGAATCGTCAGATCAAGCCCTGCACTGGGCTCTGTGCTGTCTACTGGAGATTCTCTCCTCCTCCCTCTGCTCCTCCCCACACTTGCCTGCGTGCATGAGCATGCTCTCTAATACAAATACAGAAAATCTTTAAAAAATAATAAAAAATAAAAAATAAAACAACAGGGGCGCCTGGGTGGCTCAGTGGTTAAAGCCTCTGCCTTCGGCTCAGGTCATGATCTCAGGGTCCTGGGATCGAGTCCTGCATCAGGCTCTCTGCTCAGCAGGGAGCCTGCTCCCCCCCCACCCTCTGCCTGCCTCTCTGCCTACTTGTGATCTGTCAAATAAATTAAAAAAAATCTTTAAAAAAACAAACAAACAAACAAAAAGGTAATTGTGAGGTGATACACATGTTAACTAACCTTATTGTGGTAATTATTTTACAATATATACATGTATCAAATCACCACATTAGGGGTGCCTGGGGGGCTCAGTGGGTTAAACCCTCTGCCTTTGGCTCAGGTCATGATCCTGGGGTCCTGGGATTGAGCCCCACATTGGGCTCTCTGCTCAGCAGGGAGCCTGCTTCCTCCTCTCTCTCTCTCTCTGCCTGCCTCTCTGTCTACTTGTGATCTCTGTCAAATAAATAAATAAAAATCTTAAAAAAACAATCATCATATTATATACCTTAAATTTATACAATGTTATATGTCAAATATATCTCAATAAAGCTGGGGGGAAAAAAACCACAAGGCTATTTGAAAACTATTATACTATATATACCATAGTGCCTACGGAACACTAAAATACCAATAAACTTAGGAAGAAGTGGGAAGCAGTCTAGCACAACGGTAGAGCAGATTCTGGAGCCAAGAATGCTTGAATTTGGGAGTGCCTGGGTGGCACAGTCAGTTAAACGTCCAGCTCGTGGTTTCAGCTCAGATGGTGATCCCAGAGTTATGGGATCAAGCCCCAGGGCAGACTCTGCACTCAGCAAGGAACCTGCTTAGGTTTCCTTCTCCCTCTGCTCCTCCCTCCACCCCACCCCAGGCTTGGTCCCATTCTCTCTCTCTCTCTCTCTCAAAAAAATATAAAAAATCTTAAAAAAAGAAAAAGATTTGGGGGTGCCTGGGTGGCTCAGTCAGTTAAGCATTCGATCCTTAATTTCAACTTAGGTCATGATCTCAGGGTTGTGATAACAAGCCCTGTGTTATGCTCTGTGGTGCACATGGAGCCTGCTTAAGATTCTCTCCCTCTGCCCCTGGCTACAACTTAAAAAAAAAAGGGGGGGGGGACGCCTGGGTGGCTCAGTCAGTTAAGTGTCTGCCTTCAGCTCAGGTCATGATTTCAGGGGTCTGGGGATCAAGTTCCAGATCAGGCCCCTTGCTCAGCAAGGAGTCTGCATCTCCCTCTGCTTGCCTCTCTCTCTTTCTCACTCTGACACATACATACATACATACATATATACATACATTCCTAAAAAAAAAAAGAAAAGAAAAGAAAAAGACTACTTAGATTTGAATCCTGGCTCTACTGTTTACCACCCCTATACCTTCGATAAATTTTCCCTCACTGAGACTTCAAGTACTTCACCTACTATCATTTGTCTTACTATTTTGCCTGTCACCAGTGTAGTTAATTTTACATTTACATTACTAATACACTTACTCAGTAATAAAAATTATATACAGTAGTTACCTCATGAGTTGTTATATTAAATAAGATCACATAAAAATTTGGTATACATTGACTATTTTTTTAAGATTTTTTTTTTAGTTAGGGGCGCCTGGGTGGCTTAGATGGTTAGGCCTTTGCCTTCGGCTCAGGTCATGATACCAAGATCCTGGAATCCAGCCCCACACTGGGCTCCTGCTGCTGCTGTTTCTCCTTCTGCCCCTCCCTCAAATAAAATTTATTTGTGTTCTCTCTCAAATAAATAAAATATTTTTTAAAAAAGATATTTATTTGAGAGAGAGAGAGAGAGAGAGAGAGAGAGAGCATGAGCAGGGGTGGGAGACAGGGAGAGGGAGAAGCAGACTGCCTGAGCAGGGAGCCCGACGTAGGGCTTGATCCCAGAATCCTGGGATCACAACCTGAGCCAAAGGCAGATGCCTAATGGGCTGAGCCACCCAGGTGCCCTATTTATTTTTTTTTAAAGATTTTAATTTTAGGGGCGCCTGGGTGGCTCAGTGGGTTAAGCCTCGGCCCTCAGCTCAGGTCATGATCTCGGCATCCTGGGATTGAGCCCTGCATCGGGAATCTCTGCTCAACAGGGAGCCTGCTTCCCCCTCTCTCAATTCTGCCTACCTATGATCTCTGTCTGTCAAATAAATAAATAAAATCTTAAAAAAAAAAGATCTTTAAAAAAAAAAAAAAAGATCTTATTTTTCTACATCCAACATGGGACTCGAACCCACAACCCTGAGATCAAGAGTTGCACACTCTATTGACTGAGACAGCTAGGTGCCTTGTTGGCTATTTATCATTAAATCTATTAGTGACATTTGTGAAGTTAACTATATTAATCACTGGAAATTCAATAAAGAACACTGCTAAATAATAGCGAAGTATTTGTGAGCAATTCAGGCTTTGAATCCACTGTATTTCTTTTCTATCCCACTCTCAACTTCTGCCTACATAAAACAAACCAAAATTAGCCTTACTCTGAAATCAGGTATGGTTTCCTTCTCCTTTTTTTTTTTTTAAAGAATTTATTTATTTGAGAGAGAGAGAGCGAGAGAGAACACAAGTGGGGTGAGGGGCAGAGGGAGAAGCAGACTCCCTGCTGAGCAGGGAGGCCAATGCGGGCTCAATCCTGGGAGTTTGGGATCATGGCCCCAGCCAAAGACAGACGTTCAACTGACTGAGCCACACAGGCACCTTGGTTTCCTTTTCCTATGCAATAAATGTTCTGACAATTTCCTCAAATAATCAATTAACTTCCCTCAGATTATAAAATTTTAAAGTGGGGATAAGTCTTATCTTGCAGAGTTGATGTCAAGATTATAGGTAATACGTGTATATCCACCATACCTTCAACCCAACCAAAAAGTGATACCCTCTCCTAAACTGTTATAGCTTATGGGGTGCCTGGGTGGCTCAGTCAGTTAAGTGTCTGCCTTTAGCTCAGGTCATGATCCCACGGTCCTGGGATCCAGCTCTGCATCAGGCTCCCTGCTCAGCGGAGAACCTGCTTTTCCCTCTCCTGCTGCCCACTGCTTGTCCTCTCTCTCTCTCTCTCTCTAATTTAAAAAATATATATATATTCGGCATGCCTGGGTGGCTCAGTGGGTTAAAGCCTCTGCCTTCGGCTCAGGTCATGATCCCAGGGTCCTGGGATTAAGCCCCACATCAGGCTCTCTGCTCAGCAGGGAGCCTGCTTCCTCCTCTGTCTGTCTGTCTGTCTGTCTCTCTCTCTCTCTGCCTGCCTCTCTACTTGTGATCTCTGTCAAATAAATAAATAAATAATTTAAAAAATTAAAATTAAAAAATCTTCTGTTACAGCATATAAAAACCTCATACTATCATACTACTTTCCAGAATGAGTTATTTTTGTTCAATCTCTAAGTTACTAAGAGTTAAAATTCCTTATAATTCCAATACAGAGTTCTACACAGAGCAAGTACTCAGTATTTCTAATTTTGTTTTCTAAATTCTCTATCTTTGGACATAGGAACACACTATAAATTTTAATAATTTGAGTAGTAATGACTGCCCCCTGGACACAGAATTCATCATTTTAAAATAACACATTTTTTTAAAAAGACTTTATTTATTTATTTGACAGAGAGAGATCACAAGTAGGCAAGAGAGGCAGACGGGGGGCGGGGGAGCAGGCTCCCCGCTGAGCAGAGAGCCCGATGCAGGGCTTGATCCCAGGACCCTGAGATCACGACCCAAGCCGAAGGCAAAGGCTTAACCCACTGAGCCACCCAGGCACCTGAAATAACACATCTTTTAAAGACATTTTTTTCTTTTTAGATTTTATTCATTTATTTGACAGACAGAGATCACAAGTAGGCAGAGAGGCAGGCAGAGGGGTGGGGGTGGGGGATGAAGCAGGCTCCCTGGTGAGCAGGGAGCCAAAAGCCTGAGGCGGGGCTCCATCCCAGGATCCTGGGATCATGACCTGAGCCGAAGGCAGAGACTTTAACCCAATGAGCCACCCAGGTGCCCCTAAAATAACACATTTATTACAGTTTTAAAATGACCCTGATTGGGCGCCTGGGTGGCTCAGTGGGTTAAGCTGCTGCCTTCGGCTCAGGTCATGATCTCAGGGTCCTGGGATCGAGTCCCACATCGGGCTCTCTGCTCAGCAGGGACCCTGCTTCCCTCTCTCTCTGCCTGCCTCTCTGTCTACTTGTGATCTCTCTCTGTCAAATAAATAAATAAAATCTTAAAAAAAAATAAAAAAATTAAAAAAAATAAAAAAAAAATAAAATAAAATGACCCTGATGGTAAAGGGAACCCGAAAACAATATAGGATCCATTCTGGTCTTTTTAAAATAAAAAATGGTGGGTGCCTGGCTGGCTCAGTCAGAGAAGCATGTGACTCTTGATCCTGGGGTCGTAAGTTTGAGCTCCATGCTGGTTGTATAGATTACTTATATACATAAACTTAAACAGATAAATAGGGGAGCGTGGGTGGCTCAGATGGTTAAACATTTGCCTTCAGCTCAGATCATGGTCTCGGGCTCCTGGCTTAGTGGGGAGCCTGCTTCTCCCTCTCCTGCTGCCTCTCTCCCTGCTCAGTCTCTCTCTCTCTATATATATATCTCTCAAATGAATAAATAAAATCTTTAAAAAAAAAGTAAATATTTTTTAAAATGTTAAGCTCCAATTCCTAACATTAAAAGATCTTTTCCCTTGTAACAGTGCAACTGTTACTAAAGGGTAATAAAGAAACACACACTCTCGGCTAGTGGGTTACCAAAGAACCAGAGAGTGAAAGTAAGTGAAACTAACCACTAGAGAGTGAAGTGGAAGGAAGAAGAGAGGAGGAAAAGATAAAGGCCACAAACAAAATAAACCCGGAATACTGAACACTTCATTTCTTTCATCAAAGAGACTCTATTTCAATATTTGTAAGAAAAGAATAAAAATTAGGGTTTTTTTTTTAACTGTTTTATCTTAGTTAGAAAAACTTCAATGTTCCAAAGCACAGATGGAATTGTTGCCTTTTTCCAAAAAGAGTAACTCGGTTCTATTACTTTCTCCACAAGATGTGCATTTCTCCAATGTTCTCTAATTAAAATCTGTGGAGGCAGTGGGATTTGAAAGCACCACAAAACACCAACTACTTTATGTTTCCTTGACAAACAGATGAGAAACTCAGTCTAGCTGGTTTGTATAACGCTACTGAGTTCTGGAGTAATTTTACTAGGGTCTCTGAGCTCCTTCTACACCTTAAAAAACCTTCTGTATCCTTACTTTTCCAACATTTGAAATTTTAAAACAAATATCATAACTGTTTGACAAAAGCTTAGGAGAAGGGGCGCCTGGGTGGCTCAGTGGGTTAAAGCCTCTGCCTTCGGCTCAGGTCATGATCCCAGGGTCCTGGGATCGAGCCCTACATCGGGCTCTCTGCTCAGCAGGGAGCCTGCTTCTCCCCTCTCTCTCTCTGCCTGCCTCTCTGCCCACTTGTGGTCTCTGTCTGTCAAATAAATAAATAAAATATTTAAAAAAAAAAAAAAAGCTTAGGAGAAAAGGAGTTTGGATGCATCTATGATTTATTAGCTTATGAAAAGCAGGAAGCCAAGTCACTAAAAATAAAATCAATAACCCTCTACTCCCTAAGAAATTATACACATACAGGAGCATCTGGGTAGCTCAGTTGGTTAACTGAGTTCAGCTCAGGTCATGATCAGGTCCTGGGATGGAGCCACACGTCCACACACCAGCTCCCTGCTCAGCAGGGAGTCTGTTTGTCCCTCTGTCATTCTCTGCTCCTCCCTAGCTTGTGTGTGCTTGCGCAGGCTCTCTCTCGCTCTCCCTTAAATGAATGAATGAATGAATGAATGCGTAGCTCAGTTGGTTAAGCGGCTGCTTTCGGCTCAGGTCATGATCCCGGGGTCCCAGGGTCCTGGGATCCAGCCCTGCATTAGGCTCCCTGCTGAGCTGGGAGTCTGCTTCTCCTTCTCCCTCCCTCTCTTGCTCACTCTCTCAAAAAAAAAACAAATAAAATCTTTAAATAAATAAATAAATAAATAAAATCTTTAAAAGAAAAAAAGAAATTATACACATACATACACTCACTCCTTCTCTGCAGACAAAACTATAATTTTGGTGTGACCTATCTGAGCAAATTTTAATTAGTATTTTTTCACTGCCAATGAAATTTTCCTTTCCATACCAAAGAACCATTTGAAGTTTGTCAATATTGTTTCACACTTTTAGTTATAGGAATGTTTACTTGCTACATAATTTAACATTTAGCTTACTATGGAATGTATAATAAAATTATGTCATATATAATGCTTCAAACCCACCTACAGCCATGTTTATAGTGTCACCCTTCTGCATTTGGGAGACAACACAGCTAAATGAAGAACATAATGACTGATTGTAAAGTCTCACAATCCAAGTGAAAAAGCTCATTTAGTATATGCCATCAGAGTAATGACATGTCATAATTAGGTAGTTCATGTTTTAAAACACTGTCAGGAGACATGGAAAATATTACCTACATCTATGAATTCAGGGCAGTGGAATAAAGAAAAAGTGGCCTAAGCATCCAAAGGGGAGGGAGAGAATCATTATGCAATAATTTTATAATTGGTAATTAAGATACAGTTACTGCCTAACTAATCCGGAAGTGCCATTTAGTCTAAACCAAGAGTAGAGACATTCAAGAGCTCAAAATAGATTACTTCTTTGGGGAGCTGAGATAAAGTTTACCTTGAACCTCAAAAAGAACCTAAGCCAAGAACACATTAGATCAAATAAGCAGAAAGAAGTATCTGAAATACTGACTGCCCCAGAGCCTTCTCTCTGGACCTCTTCTCTATCTACACTTATTACTCTTCCTATACTTCCTTCTCTATCTATACTTTTTTTTTAAGATTTTTTTTAAAGATTTTATTTATTTAGTTGACACACAGAGAGAGATCACAAGTAGGCAGAGAGGCAGGCAGAGAGGGGGAAAGCAGGCTCCCTACTGAGCAGAGAGCCCGATGCAGGGCTCGATCCCAGGACCCTGAGATCATGACCTGAGCTGAAGGCAGAGGCTTAACCCACTGAGCCACCCAGGTGCCCCCTCTATCTATACTTAACTCCCATGTAGCTCAATATCTGTGGCTCCAAAAACAATCTATACACTAAACAGACACCCTGTAGTGACTGTTGCACAATTCTGTGAATATACTAAAACAACTGAATTGTACAGTTTATTATTTTTTTTAATTTATTTGACAGACAGAGATCACAAGTAGGCAGAGAGGCAGGCAGAGAGAGAGGAAGGAAAGCAGGCTCCCTGCTGAGCCACCCAGGCGCCCCGAATTGTACAGTTTAAATGAATGAAACTTATATTTGTGAATTATATTTCAATAAAGATATTTTAAAATATGGACAACACAAACCTAACATTTAAAACTAAAATTCTGATCTTCCTCCCCAAATCTGTTCCACTTACTGCCTTCCCCATATTAATAAATATCAACTCTTCCTAGTCCAGCAAAAAACTGGAGTCATTCTGGATTACTTTCCTCTCTTAGCCCATGTTTAATCCATCTAGAAATCCAGTTAGACCTACATTCAAAATAGATCCAGAATTAAATTATTTATCACTTCCACAGGCCACAGCCTGGTCCAAACCACCAGCACCTTTCTCCAGGATTACTACAACAGCCACCTAATTGGTATCCCTGTTTCTACAGCAACTAGAATGACCTTTTTTTTTTTTTTAAGGTTTTTTATTTATTTGAGAGACAGAGATAGCACAGAGGGAGACTAAGAGGGAGAAGCAGACTCCCTGATGAGGAGAGAGCCCAATGCGGCGATAGATGCCAGGACCCTGGGATCACAACCTAAGCCAAAGGCAGACACTTAACCAACTAAGCCAGGTGCCCTGCAGAATGACCTTTTAAAAACATAAATCATGGGATGCCTTCCCTGGCTCAGTCCACCGAGCACGTGACTCTTGATATCAGCATCACAAGTTCAAGTCCCACACTGGGCCTAGAGCTCACTTTAAAAAAAAAAAAAAAAAAAAAAAAATCAGTTCATGTCATTCCTCTGCTCAAATAGCTCCCCATCTAATTTAGACTGAAAGCCAAAGAAAGTCCTTCTGACACCTATAAGACATTGTGATATGCCTCTCCTCCCACCATCACCCACCATAATCTCTGAGATCATCTGCCAAACCTCATTGTACCTATTCCTTTGCAGCCACAAAAGCTTTCTTGCCCTTCCTTAAACTTTCCAGGCACATTCTACCCTTAGGACCTTTGTATTTTTCTGTTCTCTTTGTGTTGGAACATTCTCTCCTCACACTCTCATTTATCTATATTGCAATACCTCATCTCCCTGCTCAAATGTCACCTTCCCAGTGAGGCCTTCTCTTACAACCTAACTTAAAACTGCAACCCCCCGGGTACCTGGGTGGCTCAGTCAGTTGGGCATCTGAGGCTCAGGTCATGATCCAGGAGTCCCAGGATCAAGTCCTATGTTGGGCTCCCTGTTCTGTGGGAAGCCTCCTTCTCCCTCTGCCTGATGTTGCCCCTGCTTGTGCACTCTCTTTCTCTCTCTCTTTCTGTCAAGTGGATGGATAAAATCTTAAAAAAAAAAAAAAAAAAAACAACTGCAAACCCCTATAACACTCTGTATTTCCCTTTCCTACTTTATATTTCTCTACAGCACTTCTAATACTTTTACCTTCAAATATATTTAATATTTTACTTATTTTCTTGTTGTCTCACCTCACTGGAGTATAAGCTCCAAGAGGGCAAAAATTTTTCTCCATATGGTTCACGTGCTATATCCCCAGGCCTTGGTACAACAGGTATTCAACAAATAGTTGTTAAAGAACCGAATGTAAACTAGGGACTTAAAAGCAAAATGCATCTTCATACTCAAAGTTAGAATCTGTTCTCTAGCCCACCTGTATTACTCGTTTGTATACATGTGATACGTAATTATAAAGCTTTATGCCTATGGCAGTATTGTTATATATTCTACATGTCTAGCCTACATATTTGCTACCAAGGATGGATTTCAAAGAGAATAAACAGTTAACTATGCCAGCTGTTTTTAGGCTTTTGTGTTTACTTTTTGTTTTTAGGCTTTCGGATCACATCACAGATACTTACAACTATTACCTGTTGTAATTAGGTAGGAAACCTAATTTATTATTAGGTAGGAAACCTAATTTGCTAAGTATCTGGCACTTGAGATACTGCTTTTACTGCTGGAGATCTACATCTGTGGTTGACCTCTGTTATTGTTTTTAAAGATTTTATTTATTTACTAAGAGAGAGAGAGCATGTATGTGAGCAGGGGCAGAGGAAGAGGGAGGAGGAGCAGACTGACTCCCTGCTTCTCAGGGAGTCCCATGCAGGGCTCAACCCCAGGATCCCCCAGATCATGACCTGAGCCTAAGGCAGATGCTTAATTGACTGAACCACTCAGGCACCCCAACCTCTATTATTTTTAAAAAAAATAATAAAAATTTTAAAATCTGTGCCAAAAAAAAGTACATTTCAGAAGCCAAAGCTGCAGAAATGGCCCCAGACCCTCAGATTTGCATAATATCAAATATACGATAGCAGACTCCACTCCCCACTGACCAGTACTGTGCCCCGAACTTTTTGTCAAAAAAACTCTTTTATGGAGCACCGGGCTGGCTTAAGTCAGTCACCTCAGTAACTCTTGACCTTGGGGTCGTGAGTTCAACCCCACATCGGGCAGAGATTACTTAAAAAAAAAAAAAAAGGCAGGGGCACCTGGGTGGCTCAGTGCATTGAGCCTCTGCCTTCAGCTTGGGTCATGATCTCAGGGTCCTGGGATTGAGCCCCACATCGGGCTGTCTGCTCAGTGGGGAGCCTTCTTCCCTTCCTCACTCTCTGCCTGCCTCTCTGCCTACTTGTGATCTCTGTCTGTCAAATAAATAAATAAAACCTTTAAAAAAAAAAAAAAGGCAGATGCCTGGGTGGCTCAGTCCTTAAGTGTCTGCCTTTGGCTCAGGTCATGATCCCAGGGTCCTGGGATTGAGCCCCACATCAGGATCCTTGCTTGGTGAGGAGTCTGCTTCTCCCTCTCCCTGACGTTCACCCTGCTTGTGCTCTCTCCCTCTCTGACAAATAAATAAACAAAATCTTAAAAAAAAAAAAAAAACAACCTTTTATTATTTAATCCAAATACACCTCATATTTAGAGATTTTTATCTAGTAGTCAGCTTTCATAGTTAACATGTTTTCAAGCAAAAACATAAATGTCTATCAGAACTCAAAATCCACACAAGATAATCAGTTTTGCCACAGAAAACAAAAACAAAAACACCCACAGAGATTTAAAATTTCAACATTCTGGTTAATCTACAAAGCCTAATCTTGGATAAATAAGCAAGTAATGAAAGGTTTTCTGCATGGCAGAGAGTATTTTATGAATCAGAAAAGTAGTATAGTAGAGTGGTGAAGAGTGTTCACCCTAAATCCAGAATGTCTGGATTGAATCCTAGCTCTACCACTTAATACCTCTGTAACCATCAGCAAGTTATTCAATCTTTTAGTGTCTCTGTTTTCTCATCCATAAAATGGGGATCATACCAATACCTACTTCAAAGATCTATGGGGGCACCTGGATGGCTCAGTGGGTTAAGCCTCTGCCTTCAGCTCAGGTCATGATCTCAGGGCCCTGGGACTGAGCCCCGCAATGGGCTCTCTGCTCAGCAAGGAGCCTGCATCCCCCCCTCTCTCTGCCTGCCTCTCTGCCCATTTGTGATCTCTGTGTGTCAAATAAATAAATAAAATCTAAAAAAAAAAAAAAAAGATCTATGAGGACTGAATGAATTAAAATGTGCAAAATACCTGGAAAGGTATCTGGCACATAGTAAGCACTTGATAAAAGTTAGCTATAAAATTATCACCATCTTCATAGTCCAGCTAAGGATCCGTGAGTACCAAACTGAGAAACCACAGCCATAAATCAAAACAGTAACTGCACTTTGCAAATTCTCTCCAACAATTTAATCCTGTAAAAAGAGAATTTTTTTTTTTTGCTAGCCCATGTTTATGTAATAGTTTCTCATGTAGAAAAAAAAAAAAAATACCAGATTGTACTAAGAGTTCCTTCAAATGAGGTGGAAGGGGTAAAAAGTAAGGGGAGGCAGAAGAAAAAAAGACTGGCCATTAAGTTGATAACTAATGAAGTGGGTTAATCAGTACAAGGTCTGGGGTGGGGTGTAAAATATTTAGTTTGTATCAAAAATAGCTGAAGGGGCTTAACAGATTTTCTGCTCTACAAATGATTCTATTTTTCTATATCCTGCCTTTCTTAAAAAACTCACTTAAATTCTCAGACCACCTTCTAAATAAAATAGACCAACCCATTCAATGGTTAGAAACAAGACAACATGGGACACCTGGGTGGCTCAGTGGGCTAAGCGTCTGCTTTCAGCTTGGGTCATGGTCCAGGGTCCTAGGATCCAGTTCCACATGGGGCTCCTTGCTCAGCAGGGAGCCTGCTTCCCCCTCTGCCTGCCATTCCTCCTGCTTGTGCTTGTGCACGCGCTCTCTCTGATACATAAATAAATAAATTACTTTTATTTTTTTTTAATAAATAAATTATTTTTAAAAAGAAACAAGACAACATAGAAATATCATGAACACAGTAATTTCCATTTTGTCCTACTAGTTCTTCAGAGCACTTGTTAATTCATTAGTGTCTGGTCCAATCCATCTGCTCCAACTGGGAATTTCCAGCACTATACCCCAAAAAAGTTCTGCTGTAATTATTCTGGATACTCAGGATTTTAGGATAAAGACAATCTTTATCTGCATCATCACTGTCATCATAATAAATAATTTGAAAGTTCTGTATATGCTAGAACCTATGCTAAAATAAATAATCTTTTTAAACCTAGACAGCAATTCTATGAGATAATTATTACCTCTACTTACAGATCAGAAATTGGGGCTCGCAATTTAAGTGTAGAGTCACCTAAGTATTAAATGATGGAATTAAGGTCTGGATCCAGGTCTAATTCTAAAGTCTGCATTTTTCTACTTTTCCACATTGATTTCTATTTTGCATTAAAAATGGGAGGGACAAATGAAGTAAAGAAATGAAAATCTGGTTATCTGAACATCAAGTCCGAAAAGAGCCATATCTTACAAACAAAAAAACAAAAAACCACAAAACAAAAAAAGCCGTATCTTGAACCTGCTGACAACCATAGCAATCATTTCTTTCACTAATTATAAGCATCTTTCTGATAAATAGAAATTAAAACAATTCAAGTTCTTGATTAATACACAAAATTATGCCAGCAAATATTTACTGACAGCTCACTTTGTGCCAAACACTGTTCTAGTTGCTTGAGGATACAGAAGCAAAGAAGACCTAGTTCTATCATCTGGTGGGAGAAGACAAACAATAAACATGTAAACAAATAAGCAAGGTAATTTCATATACTGAAAACAATGTGAAGTGACCACCTGGAATAAGGTCAATTAAGAGAGGGCCTTTCTGAACAGGTAATACAGGAGCTTGAAATCTAAATGATGAGGAAATGGAACTGGAAGAAGCCTGAGAGGCAGTAGCAAGGCAGATAGTGCAGGAACTTGTAGACCACAATAAAGAAATTTAGATTTTAACCTGTTGCAATGGGACATCAATGGAGGATTCTGAAACACAGTAATGACATCTGTTTATGCTATAGAAAGATCAGTTTTTAAAATGATGGCAATAAATGCTTCAGGACAAATTTAAAAAAGCCTAAATAAAATCAGTTAGAACCTAGCCATGGAGTGTATCTCCCAGAAGCCTACTTGCTTTCTCCAAATTATTTCCTTTAAAATCAACAAAAGCCTCTCATTACAACATATGAAATAAAGGGTCATATGAAAATATCTTTGGAAGAGCTAATACACTTAAATTCACACTGAAGTCTAAACACAAATTATTAAATAATGGATGCCAAAATAAAAAAGAGAAGCAAAAGTAACATCAGGAAAACAGACACAAAGGCTGGGAATGCCAGAGACACCGATTTCACAAACTTGCCTAAAGCTGACTTAGAAACCAAACTCAAACTAAAATAATCCCAACTGTAAAGAAATATGAAACTAAATGAAGCCTAATGCATCAACTATTTTCATTGTGCCCTTCATTACTCTCCTGAAAATTTCTCTCAAAGGCTTTATTTACATTGAAATAGATGATGTTCATTAAAGATAAACACAAAATGACTACAAATAACCCTTAACCATTTTTAGAAAGTTCCATTCCACTAGGAAAAAAAGAATCAAGTTTTTAGAAAGCCAAAAGCATTTAACTACATCAACTACATATAATGCACTTCAAATCAAGTATTTTACTAGAGAAATCACTTTTTCACTCAAGATATCAACAGGGGAAATAAGCTCGGGCAAAATATCAACAATAGTAGAGGCAGAAAACTTCTGGCTCCAGTATATCTCATTATTGCTAACTAGAAAAAAAAAAATTCTAATTGTCATTTGAAATCCCACAAGGCAGGAATGGGGGACCAACTTAGTCTTGCAAATGATGTAACCATGCAATTAAAGCACCAGAGCTCAAAGGTAGGAAATGTTAAATGCTTATATAATTTTGTACAAATGTTTCAAGACAATTAAAGAACGTATGTTCTCAGACTTGTATGAGCATTTGCTACCACGGTGTACCATTGGTACACCTGGTGTACCAAGTACATTAAAGAACAATTTGCTTTTAATCTTGAAAACATTACTACAAAGTTAAATGTGGTCATTGTCATCTGATATGGTGGAGTCAAATCCTAACTCCACACTTTTTCTGTGTAATCTTAAGCAATTTACTTAACACTTCAGGGCTTTAGTTTCCCCATATGTAAATCAATGATTTAAAAAAAAAAAATCTACTTCTTAGGGTTATTTTAAAGTATAATGAGATAGATATATTGTAAATGGCAATAAAGGGTTGGGCACATAGCAGATCCTTAAACATGTGAGTCTTTAATGATGACTGTTATCATAGTTTATATTGTATGTTCTAATTTTACTTCTTCGGAAGAAAGTAACTCTAATCTATTGGTAAATATTGGTAATCTTGTCTTGGTTCTACAATCTTTTCAGTATATATTACTCCAAGTGCTACAAAACATCTCTACCAACAATAACTTTACACACATAGTCTGAAGATTGGGGCCTATGATTTTGTAAGCTTTATCCATCTATTCCCTCAAAGGTTAACACAAATCAAAACACTATGGGGGCAATGGCAGAAGTGGAATAAGAAGAGTAACTGGATGATGGGTCTCACTGGTGACATGCCATAGACAAGAAGCAACAAAAGACCTAAAAGTCAAATAAATATATATGGACTTAGGGTTAACCCTCTTCTCAGCAGGAAGCAACAATGACTTCTCCACACTTGCTCCTAAAGGATTTGAAATGTTTTGGAGACAATCCATGCTTCCTGACAGTTTAATATACATACCTCTTTTCTGTAGAAAAGAAGCAAAATGGAAAAAAATCCCCGAGGGAGACAAAAAAGCAGTTACTGGGGAAAGAAACTACCATATATTCAAAAAGCACATTTCCCGATTTCCTGTTTTGATTGCCTAAGAAGCCAAACTTACTTCTTTAAAAAGGTATCTCAAGTGACTGAAAAGTAGCCAGACATGTTTTACATTTTAAGGTATTAAGTGATGATACTGACTGCGGTTATTTCCGGTCAGTATCAAGAAGCCCGTGTTTTATTGCAGCAAACACAGGTACAGGGAAACCTCCCAGGTGGTCGCTTCAGCTCTACGTGGAGCTCCCGTTACTTCGTAACATTCACCCCCAAGGCCCTTCGTATAACAGATCACGAGTTTTAGTTCAGCGTAAAATAGTGGTCCAACATATACCAAAGAAGTGGTTTTGCTACTGCTTAAACCATAGCTTGTCTATCATCACGAAAACCAGAAATCATGAGCACGTCAAGGCCTGTAAGAAATAAACGGACGCGATAATTTCCGCGAAGGATCAGTAAAGACAACAGCACCTTACAAGGCTCTAAAATAACACCTCAATCTCTAATGATCCGGGCTCAACGGCCCAAGGTCACACACACACACACACACACACACACACACTCACCCACCCACCAAGTGGGTAACTAGCTAATAAAAAATCCAAGAAATGATGAGCCTCCTGCAGCTCAGGACAACTGTGGCTAGGAATGGAGGCTGGGTTTGGGAACACTCGCGTCAAAGCATTAATGTGAACAACGCCAACCGAATGCAGGGGCTCCGTGGGGGAAAAAACAAAACAAAACAAAACAAAAAACCCAGGCGTTTCTGGAAGGATTTCCTTCCATTTCCCCAGTCTTCCCTTCCTTAATCACCCCCAACACTCACATCTCCGGAGCCACTTCATCCAATGGTAGACGATAGTAGTGTGATGTTTCTTGTTCTCTATACACCAAGAAGACAAGCCTTGAATAGATTCCATGGTGTTAGTTACCGACTGGAATTTTCGATCCAACGAGGACTCCAGAGCCCCTGCCGAAGAGGCCGACGAGGAGGAGGCCTTACTGCTGCCTCCGCCGCCGCCGGCCGCCATCTTCCCGGTTTGCACAAGCGCTGCTGCTCCTCTGGCGGCGGCGGCGGCGGCGGCGGCGGCGGCGGCGGCGGCGGGAGCGGGCAAAACAATCGCTGAGAGTGCGTGAAAGCCGTAGGTGGGGAAGGAGGCCAGGGGGTGGGGATGGTGCACGCGCTAGGCTCTTCTAGAGGTAGGACGGGAGGACCCGCTGCTGGGCACGCTGGTGGCTCCTACACGCTCTAAGGAAGGGCTGCGGGTATCGAAGGTTTATCAGAATTGTTCAAGGGGTTGTGTTTAAACCAGTCAATAATCACGAAAGAACTGCGCAGAAAACGGATCCTGCAAAACCTTTCCAAACGCCTGGCCCCGAAACTAATGGTTTTACACTCTTCAGCTCTCAAAGCTAAGGCTCTTCCCCACTCCTATCACCACGCTCCTGTAAAGCTGGGCGTTAATATCTTAAATTTAATACTACCCGACTGCCCCTTCAGTTGCAGAAATCTTTCTCCTTTAGATCCTCTAGCACAGAAAAGGCCCAAGGCTACCTAGCCTGGATTTTTTTTGCAACGCAATAGCAGCAAAGGGACAGCAACAGTATCGCGCACGCGCCGCTTCGCTCCGCCTCCCCGCTTCCTTCTCAACCTAGAAAGCAGAGGGAGGCGTGATGGCGGGGCAGTCTGGCCAATCAAAGGACCAGAACGAGAAGCGCGCGCAGAAGCCCTCAAGCTCTAAGGGCCAAGGAGGCGCTACGATTATTTGTACGCTTGCGCACCAGACCGGCGTGTAGAGGGCTAGGAGGAAAAACCCGGAGGAAGGGTGAGGGAGTTGGTCAAACTAAGGAGAGGTCGGGGGTGGGGCTTCACCGCTCTGCCCCGCCCTTTATTTCCTAGCGAGGTCTCCCTCTTGGGATTGTCAACTCTTACAGCAGGCTGGGTAATTCCCACCGCTCAGGGGTCACTTTACTCTCTGGCAGCTACTGCCGCTGCAGCTGCCGCCGCCGCTAACTCCTCGGGGCTCGACGCGCGACAAAGTGGCTGGGCGCCATCTTGCAGTGCCTCAAAAGATGCGCATGCGTCAGCTCCGGCGAGCCATTCACTACGCAGACTCCCAAATCAAACAATATTTTACACTCCCGTTGGATGGTGCCATTCATAGCCGGTAGGCTATTTGGATTATAGGAAGAGGAAGTAAATGAAGTGAAACGAAGAATTGCCTAGTAAAATTTTCGAGACGAGAAAATAGAAGGCGAGAAGTGATCTCACCTTTGCGGGTTATAATAGCCTCACAACTGCGTAATACATTATCGTTTACAAGAGCCCTAGCCGACTATTGTATTGATTAGCACAACCTAGATTAGCCTTCCCATCGTATCTGCTTATGTAAATCCTCTGGGCAGATTTGGAGGCTCCTGTGTTCCACTAAGTACATGCAGTTACTGTATTTTTAAGTCTTTTACGTCTCCCCAAAGAACTCATCGTTTCCTGAGGCAAGGAATCTGTTTTGTCAAACTCATATCTAGTGTTCATTCGTTCAACAAAAAGTTGGTGAACGTTTTGTGCTAAGTATAGTTCTAGATACTGGGAAGTAAAATAGCAAAAAAAATATTCTACCTATGGGGCTTAGTAGCAGGAGATCATAAACAAATACGGGTCAGGGAGTAATAAGTTCTATGAAGTAGTAGTGTGTGGAACCAAGAAGCTACTTCTCTGAAACAATGTAAGAAGGAGAGAGAATTTTGTTTATGAGATCCTGTATGAGAAGGGCAATTGGTGATCGAGGAAGGCTTTTGGAAGGAAATGACACTTAGCTGAACGCTGAGAGTAAGGTAACCCAGCAGATCTTGGGAAGGGGGAGGAGAACGTGCTGGATCAGCCAAGTGCAAAGGACTCCAACTGTGTCTTGACCTATTCCAGGAAGAAAAAGGAGGCCCATGTGGCTGGAGAAGAGTAGTGTACAAGAAGCAGAATATCAGGTCTGACGTGGAGGGAGGGGGTTCTTGGAAGACCTTGCTGGTGACTGTAAGGATTCTGGCTTTTTTTTTTTTTTTAATAAAGATTTTATTTATTTATTTGACAGAGATCACAAGTAGGCAGAGAGGCAAGCAGAGAGAAAGGAAGGGAAGAAGACTCCCCACTCAGCAGAGAGCCCGATGAGGGGCTGGATCCCAGGACCCCGGGATCATGACCTGAGCCGAAGGCAGAGGCTTTAACCCACTGAGCCACCCAGGTGCCCCAGAATTCTGGCTTTTAACTTTGAGATGGGGAGCCATTTAAGCAGAGAAGTTTTAAGTAGGGAAGTTACAACCCACGTAACTTTTTAACTGGTTGCTATGTTGAAAACAGATTTAAGAGCCACCATTCAAGGAGGCTATTGGAATAATCCAGACAAGGAAACCATGGCTTGTACAAGAGTGATAGCAAAGAGATAATAAGTGGTGTCAGATACTGGAGATAGATGCAGATATAGATATAAATATAGATATAGATATAGATATAGATACAGATATAGATATATTTAAAGATTTTATTTATTTATTTGACAGAAAGAGAGAGATCATGAGTAGGAAGTCAGAGAGAGGGGGAAGCAAGTTCCTTGATGAGCAGAGAGCCCGTTGCAGGGCTCAGGGGGTCAATCCCAGGACTCTGAGATCATGACCTAAGCCGAAGGCAGACGCTTTACCCACTGAGCCACCCAGGCACCCCATGATCCTGGATATATTTTGAAGACAGAGTCAAAAGAACTGCTCATGGAGTTAAGGTGAGTATGAGAAAAACAAATGAGTCAGGTACAACACCACAGTTTGTGACCTGAGCAGGTAGACCAGTATTTCTCTGCTTTTTTTATTTTTAATTATGTTGCACCTGAAGATCCTTTTTAAATATTTTTTCATAATCACCCAGCTCACATTGAATTTTAATGCCACAAATAAACTATATATCTGTTTATGTGCTGTATGCTTTATTCAATGCAGAGTAAAGCAGTACTAAAATCTTTGGGGCACCTGTGTGGCTCAGTTAGGAGAGCATGCAACTTTTCATCTTGGAGTCATGGGTTTGAATCCCATATTGGGTGTAGACATTACTTTAATAAATAGATTTTTTTTAAAAAGTACTAATACCACAAGTTAAAAATTAAAAATTTTAAAGCGGGGGTGCCTGGGTGGCTCAGTCGGTTAAGTGTCTGCCTTTGGCTCAGGTCATGATCCCAGAATCCTGGAATTAAGTCCCACATCTGGCTCCTTGCTCAGTAGGGAGGCTGCTTCTCCCCTCTCTCTCTACCTGCTGCTCCCCCTGCTTGTGCTCTCTGTCAAATAAATAAATAAAATCTTTAGGGTGCCTGGGTGCCTCAGTGGGTTAAGCCACTGCCTTCAGCTCAGGTCATGATGTCAGGGTCCTGGGATCGAGTCCCGCATTGGACTTTCTGCTCAGCAGGGATCCTGTTTCCCTCTCTCTCTCTGCCTGCCTCTCTGCCTACTTGTGTTCTCTCTTTGTCAAATAAATAAATAAATAATCTTTTAAAAAAGAATTTTTAAAAATCTTTAAAAAGAAATTTTTAAGCTATTAATATTTAAAATCTTTATAACTACATTTGCTGAGTAAACTTTAATGTAATAATTTATTTACTTACATAAATTATAATTTATGGCCATTACATATGCAAATTGGTGGTTTACACAAATACATAATAGCAATGTAATCACTTTTTTAAATCATTCAAAATTGTGGCTGGCTGGCTTAGTTGGTTAGGTATCTGCATTTGACTCAAGTCATGTTCCTGGGGTCCTGGGATAAGTCCTCATTGGGCTCCTTGCTCAATGGGGAGCCTGCTTCTCCCTCTCCCTCTGCCTACTGCTCCCCCTTCTTGTACCGTCTCTCTCTGTTGAATAAATGGACAAAATCTTTTTAAAAAATGAAAAGAGGAATACCTTGGTGGCTCAGTTGGTTAGGCATCTGCCTTCCACTCAGGACATGATCATAGGGTCCTGGGATGGAGTCCCACATCAGGCTCCTTGCTCAGTGGGGAGCCTGCTTCCCCCTCTCCGTGCTGCTCCCCACTGCTTTGCTTTTCCTTTCTCTCTCTAATAAATAAAATCTTTAAAAAAAAAATAAATCCTTCAAAATTGTTTATATTTCCAGCAAAACAATTGAAAAAATTGTTTCTTCAAAATTTTTAATGAATTTTAAATTTTTATTTGCCATGAGAAAATTACTAACTAGTTGTTCAGATATTGTTGACATTTTTTCCTTCTCAGCGTTTGACAGAGTTAATGATGAACTGAATAACAAAGGTAAAATTAAATAATAAAATACAAACTATTTTTATTTGCTCCTCAAAGCCCAAGTCATACACAAAAGCACTCAGAATCAAAAATGATATTCACAAGGCACTACATGACAGCCAAAAAAAATCAGGTATAGGCCACTTCCTTGTATTCAGAACTTCAAAATTAAGGGAAAGTTCTCCAGTCACAGCCTCAAAGTTTTGTAGCATTGACCTTGCATAATTTTGTATATCTTCCATGAACTCAATGTTATTGTTGTTTTTGTCCTATCCAAAAAAAATAGAGAAATTAAGTAAGGAATAAGATTGTGTTGGGTAGGGGGTGCCCAGATGTCTCAGTTGGTCAGGTGTTTGCCTTCAGCTCAGGTCATGGTCTCAGGTTCCTGGGATCAAGCCCTAACATGACCCCAGACTCAGAGTAGAGTCTGCTTGTCCCTCTCTCTCTCCCTCTGTTCCCCCTCCCCTCTGTGCACAGGCTCTTTCTCTCTCTCTTTCTCTCTTTCTAGAGTAAATAAAATCTTTGAAGAAAAGATTTTGGGTATATTTGAGTTTTAGTGAGTTACCACTATAGTATCTATATCTATATGTAATATCTATATATAATATCTATGTATATCTATATATAATCTATATATAATATCTATTATATCTATATATAATATCTATAATATCTAATCACTATAATATCTAAGACTTCATCATGCAAGAGCCAAATTTTTCCCTTTTGTGGGGTGACAATGCCCCCGTTGAAAATGCATGAAATACACATTTTCTCAGATGGACCAGGGAAGAAAGATGGAGGACCAGTCATGTGAGAAATGAATAGGAGTCAGGATTTCAGTTATGGACAGCTTGCGTTTGTGATATCAGATCTATAAATGGCACTAGATATGAGTCTGAAGTTCACAAGAAAGATCTAGGTAGGAAACATCAATTTAAGAATTGTTAGTGTTGGGGGTTGCCTGGGAAGCTCAGTTAGTCAAGCATCCGACTCTTGATTTTGGCTCAGGTCATGATCTTGGGGTCCTGGGATCAAGCCCCACACTGGGCTCCATGTTCCATCCGTGAGGAGTCTGAGGTTCTCTCCCTCTTCCTTGCCGTCCCACTTGCTCTCACTCTCTCTTCCCAAATAAATAAAAATTAATCTTAAAAAGGAGGGCACTTAGTCGTTAAGGGTTTGTATTCGGCTCGGGTCATGATCCCGGGGTCCTGGGATAGAGCCCCGCATCAGGCTCCCTGCTCAGCGGGAAGCCTACTTCTCCCTCTCCCACTCCCCCTGCTTGTGTTCCCTCTCTCATTGTGTCTCTATCAAATAAATAAAATCTTGGGGGAAAAAAAAGCATTGTCAGTATTGGAGCTTCCGGGTTGGTGAACTTGTGGAGATTTGGAAAGAGGCACCCAGAGAGGGCATGGAAGCTGTGCGCCTTTCCCCATAGTTGGCCCTGTGTATCTCTTCATCTGGCTGTTCCTGAATTGTATCTTTTTATGATAAATGGTGATCTAGCATGTTACCCAGAGAACTTTCCAAACAAGAACCAAAAATCCATCTGATGTCTGAAAAAGAGTAGAGGAGACTTGGTGTCCAGTAGAGTCCAGGCTGGGCTCATTACATGATTCATGAGCCAGAACCACAAATTCTTGTCTTTAGATAACCTCTTCCAAAAGATCAACAAAAATGAAGTATATCTGGTGATCATCAATTATTTTTCAGATTTAATGTATATGTATATAAGGTGAATGTACAAATGTTCATCCATACCTGTGCAAATGTAAAAATGTATAAATCATTCCTCCATACCTGTACATGAGCTCTCTGTATTCTTCACAGGAACAGAGCTCAGTTAAATGCATCAAGTAGGTTACTATAAGGCGTTTAAGATACAATTCCTGACGGGAGGGAAACAAACCATAAGAGACTCTTAATGTCACAAAACAAACTGAGGGTTGTGGGGGGTGGGGCTAGGGAGAGGGTGACTGAGTTATGGACATTGGGGAGGGTATGTGCTATGGTGAGTGCTGTGAAGTGTGTAAGCCTGACGATTCACAGACCTGTACCTCTGGGGCTAATAATACATTATATGTTAATTTTTTAAAAATTAAAAAAAAAGGGGGGCGCCCGGGTGGCTCAGTGGGTTAAAGCCTCTGCTTTCGGCTCAGGTCATGATCCTAGGATCCTGGGATCGAGCCCCACATCGGGCTCTCTGCCCAGAAGGGAGCCTGCTTCCTTTCCTCTCTCTCTGCCTGCCTCTTTGCCTACTTGTGATCTCTGTCAAATAAATAAATAAAATCTTAAAAATAACTAATTAATTAATTAATTAATTAATTAAAAAATAAAAAGACACAATTCCCGGATGTCTGGGTAGTTCAGCTGCTTAAGTGGCTGCCTTCAACTCAGGTCATGATCCTAAGGTTCTGGAATCGAGTCCCACATCCAGCACCTTGCTCAGCGGGGAGCCTGCTTCTCTGCTTACCATTCTCCTTGTGTATGCTCACTCTCTTTCTGATTAAAAAATAAAATAATAGGGGCACCTGGGTGGCTCAGTGGGTTAAGCATCTGCCTTTGGCTGAGGTAATGATCCCAGGGTCCTGCTTCCCCCTCTCTCTTTCTGCCTGTCTCTCTGCCTACTTGTGATCTCTGTCAAATAAATAAATAAAATCTTTTAAAAAATAAAATAATAAGATAAAATTCCTTCTAGTCAGTTTTTCTCTTAATATAAGTGCTTGTTTGACCTTCTCTGTTACTTTTGTTAAAGTCTGTACATTGAATTTTTTAAATGTCAGTATTTAGGGGAGCTTGACTGGCTGGAAGAGCATGCAACTCTAGATCTGGGGGTTGTGAGTTCCAGCTCCACAATGGGTGTAGAGATTACTAAAAAAATAAATAAAACTTTACTATTTTTTTAAAATTTTATTTATTTGACACAGAGAGGGAGACAGAGAAAGAGAGAGGGAATACAAACAGAGGGAGTGGGAGAGGGAGAAACAGGCTTCCCACTGAGCAGGGAGCCCAATGCGGGTCTCGATCCCAGGACCCTGGAATCATGACCTGAGCCCCATACATAGAACTTTAAAGAATTGTATTTTTAAAAAGAGTTATTGGTAATAAAGCCATAAAATGGTTAAGGTTCCCTAGGAAATGAGTGGGTGTAGATAGAAAAGAGGTCCAAGAACTAAGACGTAACGAACAACTTGTATAGGAGATCCAAAAGGAATGACCACTGAAGGGAGAACCTAGAGAATAATGTTCTGAAAGAAGTAATGAAGGGACGCCTGCCTGCCTTAGTCCGTTAAGCGGCTGCCATTGGCTCAAATAGTGATCCCTGGAGTCCCTCATTGGGTTCCTTGCTCAGCGGGAGAGCCTGCTTCTCCCAGCCTGCTGCTTCCCCTGAGTGTGCTCTCTCTCTCGCTCTTTCTCTCTGACAAATAAATACAATATTTTTAAAAAAGTAATGAAAATTTGTCAAGAAGGAAGGACCAATCAATTATGTCAGCTGTTGGGGCACCTGGGTTGCTCAGTTGGTTAAGCGACTGCCTTTGGCTCAGGTCATGATCCCAAGGTCCTGGGATGGAGTCCCTCGTTGGGCTCCCTGCTCATTGGGGAACCTGCTTCCCCCCTCCCTCTGCCTGCCTCTCTGCTTACTTGTGCTCTTTTCTCCCTCTGTCAAATAAATAAAATCTTAAAAAAAAATTATGTCAGCTGTTGCTGTGTAGGTTGGGTGAGGACTGAGATAACCACTGATTTGGCAACATTGGTGATCATTGGTGGTCTTGAAAAGGGCTGTTTCTAGGAAGTGAAGTGATTGGAGAGGGTTCTACAAAGAATGGGAGAAGTGGAGATATCATATATAGACAACTCTTTCAAGAAATAAAATGAGGGATGCCTGGCTCACACAGTTGGTGAATGTGTGACTCTTGATCTCAGGGTTATGAGTTCAAACCCCATATTGGGTACCGAGCCTATTTAAAAAAAGAAAAGAAATAAAAGGAAGAAAGGCAGCAGAGAAATAGAATTGAAGCTGAAGGGAAATGTGAAATCAAGGCATCAGTCCTTTTTCTACGATGGGAAATAATTATAGCTGATGCAAATGAAAATTGGGGGTTAAATATTGATACAGAGTAGAGATGGGACAATGGCTGGATTGATTTCCTTGAATAGATGGGAGAGGATAGAATCAAGTGATAGGTCCACAGTTTTGTTTTGTTTTTTAATAGGAAAGTAGATAATGTAGTAAGAGATTCAGGTATATTGATAGATTTGTTGGTCACAATGTGCAGAAATTCTCTTCAGCTGCTCATTTTCTCAGTGAAATAAGTGGGCACTGTAGTAGGTGCTGAGGAAACACCCACTTCAAAGGCACTAATTATCTGCTAACTGCTAATTCCAGTGTATTATTGCAGGCTTCACCTCCCATTTTTCTGCTAGAGAGTGTAATGGCTAAGAACAAGGCCTCTAGAACCAGACTGCTGAAATTCAGGCTATGCCACTTACCAGCAGCAATTTTAGGTAAATTTCTTAATCTCTGTGGTGCTACAATTATTAAATGAGTTAATGAATGTGTGGTTCGAGCAGTGCCTGAGTCAGAAAAGGTTTGATGATGGTGTCAGCTATTATTACACTTAAACTTTTCTTAAAACTTACTTCCTTTTGCTTCTGTTAAATGTACAATCCTTAATTAGACTGTACTAAATTAATGGATTTCTCTGCCCATTGCTAGTTTTTGCACCCTATTTGCCACAGTTCCATTTTTAGCCCTTTTGTTATCTTTCTCCTTCTCCTTTTTTTTTTTTTTTTAAGATTTTATTTATTTATTTGACAGAGAGAGAGAGATCACAAGTAGGCAGAGAGGCAGGCAGAGAGAGAGGGAAACAGGCTCCCAGCTGAGCAGAGCCCGACACGAGGCTCTATCCCAGGTCCCTGGGATCATGACCTGAGCCGAAGGCAGAGGCTTAACCCACTGAGCCACCCAGGCGCCCCATCTCCTTATCCTCTCTTAAAGATTAAATTTTATAACCTGCATTCAGACATATTCAAGTGGGATATTCTAGTTATTTTTGTTTCTACCTCTTCCATCTAGTTATCAAATCTTATAGACCTTTACCTAGAAATCTCTTGTATGGGGGCACCTAGGTGGCTCAGTCAGTTAACCATCTGCCTTCGGCTCAGGTCATGATCGCAGGGTCAGGAGGGAGTTTGCTTCTTCCTCTCCCTCTGCCTGCCCCTCCCCCTCTTGTGCTCTCCTGGTCTGACAAATAAAATCTTAAAAAAAAAAAAAAACAACCCCACAACTCTTGTATGAATTCGCTTTCCATTCCCTTTGCCCTCTACTACTTATGTTTATCATTACCATTCTAATGAACTATGATATCAGCACAGGAGCATCACAATCAGCTTCTCAGTCTACCTCTTCAACTTATATACCATTATCAGATGAACATCTTTTCCCCTCCCCTTGAAACAAAACAAAAAAAGTGTTCCTTGGGGCACCTAGGTAGCTCAGTGGTTAAGTGGCTGCCTTTTGGCTCAGGTCATGATCAAAGGGGAGCTTGATTCTCCCTCTGCCTCTGCCTGCTTCTTCCCCTACTTGTAAGTGCTCTCTCAAATAAATATCTTTAAAAAAAAAAAAAAGTGTTCCTTGTTACCTATTAAGTAAAAGCCCTGGCTTTTAAGACTCTCCGCAATGGTTCCAATCTAACTTGCCAGTATAATCTCAAATGCCTCCCCTCCATGGTTCTTTGGGCTCCAAACTGTTCTTTTCCTTAAATATATCTTGTAATTTTCTATTTGCAATTAATTCTGTTCTTTCTGCCTAAAACATCCTATTATCAAAAGTCTACCTATCTTTCAAGAGCTATCTTAAATTGCCTCTTTTGTGCAATAACATTTTCTCCCCTGAGTGAAATTATTTATATTTTCTTATCTCCAGGAATATTGCATTGAATAACATGCAAAAGCACCTTGAAAACTGTAAAATGGTCAAGTGTTAGTTATTACTGAATTGCCTTATCCAAAAATAATTATTTGGTACCTATAGTCCTAGGATATTAACATTTTCAAGATCATTCTAGAAATTCATCAAGGTAAGCTACATACAGGGAGGAGTAAATAGTCCAGTTATTTTATATTCACTTTTAGACCAAGAAAGCTATTTTCTACCTTGATGTCTCCCTTAATTCCCTATCATAAATTCCAAATGACTTTTAAAATTCTTACCAGAACTCTGGAGGACAAACAACAGACATTAACATATCTGACATAATATACATAATTTCAAACATTATGAAAGGAATTGCTAAAGTTCATAATGCATTTTAAGTAGGAACTACTCTGGGAATAACATTAATTTGAAAGAACACAGCTGTCCCTACCACCTTATTTCACAAATGAAGCAGCGTATGTAGGGGCTAAGAGTTCGGGGTCTAGTCAAATGAACCTGGGTTCAAACTAAGCTCCATTACTTACTAGCCAGAACCTTGGAGCAACTTACTTACTCTAAGCCTCAAATTCCTCATCTCTAAAATCTACTTCTATCTTAAATTTATTCTGAGAAAAGAGGCAATGCTTATGGAACACAATGCTCAATACAGTATGGATGGGGTCAAAAAATTTAAAGACAACAGAAACACTGTGAAGCACAGGCAGATTAAAGACTTGCTCAATGGGGCACCTGGGTGGCTCAGTGGGTTAAAGCCTCTGCCTCCTGCTCAGGTCATGATCCCAGGGTCCTGGGATAGAGCCCTGCATTGGGCTCTCTGCTCAGCAAGGAGCCTGCTTCCCCCTCTCTGTCTCTGCCTGCCTCTCTGCCTACTTGTGATCTGTCAAATAAATAAAATCTTAAAAAGAAAAAAAAAAGACTTGCTCAAGGTATGGTTAAGTCTCACTATACTGGGATGCCTGAGTGGGCTCAGTGGGTTAAAGCCTCTGCCTCCCGCTCAGATCATGATCCCAGGGTCCTGGGATTGAGCCCTGCATTAGGCTCTCTGCTCAGCAAACAGCCTGCTTCCCCCCACCCTCTGCCTGCCTCTCCGCCTACTTGTGATCCCTCTCTCTCTCTGTCAAATAAATAAATAAAATCTTAAAAAAAAAAAAAGTGTCACTATACTTTACAATGAAAAATTGTGTATTGAGTATAAATCCTCCTTTTTAGGCCTTATGCAAATAATACATTTTTGAAGTAGTATATAAATTATTTACACATATTGTGATAAATCCTTTAATGAGAGCAAAAGCACTTATTTCTATGACAATGAATTTTTCCCCTGGATTTGCTTAAATCAAGAAGTATCAAAAACAAGTTCAATTCTCTGGCTCCCATCTCACAGATAGAGATGATTATTAGCAAGTACCCAGTTCATTGCTGAGGCCTGGTGAGCTTTTCGGATTTCATCCTGCTCCAGGAATAATTAGTTAACCTCACCTGTCTGGGTTATAGTTTACTTATCTCTAAAAGAGATCATATTAGGTTTTCCTTAAGGCCTTTAGCTGTTCCTGTCTCCTTCCACCTTTTTTATCCTAAAGCTCTCTCATACTGTTTTGAAATTAGAACTCTAACTAGGACCTGAACACATAAAACTTTTAATAAAGGGTTAATTTTATAATAAGGAATGTTTTAACTTCTAATCAAGTATCCATTTTTCAACACCACTTCCTGGTAAACTCCAACTAGAGCAACTTACAGGAGCTCTAATGGCTCCTGTGTTCGATCCATTCCCAGTAGGTTCTCAACAGGCAACATGAATTGGAAGTGTAGATATGGTAAGAATTCTGGACTTCAATGGATACTGATGCTGACCTAAATACTCCTAAAATCAAACCAGAAACAGTACATTCTGAAAAGAACCTCATCTAGTCAGATTCTTTGGAAAAGAAAAAACAAACTACATGTTGCCTTTTAGAAAAAGATTTTCTATTTTTTTAATTAGTAAAGAGAGGAAATAGGCTAAATTCCTGAATCCTATTCCATTTTACAAACTGACCCATAACATCCTCCTTGGACTCTTCCTGTGTCCACTTCACCCACAACACACATCTCTCATCTATGTACCTGTTTAAGGAAATGACTTCCTGTTAAGACTATAGCCAAGACCAGGGGTAATCTGCCTTGTGACTCTCTTGAAGGTTAACAGATTTGTTCCACCCTCTTTTACCCACTGAACACCTCCTCCTTTATTTACTCTGCTGGAGAAAAACAGTATTTATCATTCTTGCTCCAAGATGAGGTGAGGAATTTCCATCAGACATCAAAAAATACATATTCATCCATTCAGTCATCCATCCATCCATTCATCCATTCAATATATACACAGATATCAATGACAAAATTTTCTTTTTCCACAGCAATTGCAGAAGTTGGGAGAAAAGATCACCTGAAGACCCAAACTCCAATACCTATAAATGTGTGAAAAATATCATACCAACTTTAAAAATAACTCTTTAATCATATGCACATAAGGGGAAGAAAGGGCAGCACCAGGCTGACTGGGGAAGGGACTAAGGTGTTTTCCCTTTGACCCAATGTCAGCTTGGCACAGTTCTGAGATCACACACACAAACAGGACTGGGTTGGGAAGTAGAGTAAGAGGACTGAAGAGACAAAGGCAGGAGGGGAGAGGCAAGGGCTCGCAGTAGTTTCAGTCGGTGGACTCCAACACAGATTCGCTCAGTGCAAGGTCCCAGTAGTGTTCAGCCCCATGCTTTTTGAAGTGCTCTCGAGCCATGTTCTCTGTAGGGCACTGTTTGAACTTCATCTCTCCAAAGCTCCGGTCTTTGGCTGTACCCTGGGAAAGAGACATCTGTAGTTAAGAACACTGCAATTTTTTTAAAAGATTTTATTTATTTTTTTAAGAAATTTTTACACCAGCATGGGGCTCCAAACTACAACCCCCATATCAAGAGTTGTAAGCCCCACCAACTGAATCGGCCAGGTGCCCCAAAACATTGCAATTTCTAATTTAAATCAGATATAATACTCTTTTTTAAAACCTAGTAGCATTTTTGGGGTGCTGGGTAGCTCCATCAGTTGAGCATCTGACTCTTGATTTCAGCTCAGGTCATGATCTCAGGATTGTGAGCGAAAGCCCCGTGTCGGGCTCTGCAATCAGCAGCGAGTCTGCTTGAGATTCTCTCCCTATCTACCCCGCCATGTGCACATGCACACGTGTTCTCGCTCTAATAAATAAATCTTTATTTATTTCCTTTTAAAGATTTTATTTATTTGAGAGAGAAAAGCAGGGCTGTTGTTTGCATACAAGTAGCGTGGAGGGGCAGAGGGAGAGAGAGAAGCAGACTCTACTGAGCAGGGAACTCCACGCAAGGCTCGATCCCAGGACCATGAGATCATGACCTGAGCCGAAGGCAGACACAACTGATTGAGCCAGGAGTCGCCCCTTAAATAAATGAATCTTTAAAACCTAGTAACATTTGTGTAGCAATGTGCCTAGTGAGCATGATTTTACAGCAAAAGCTATTCCAACCTCCACTCCCTTGGATATTTGTGTAAGTCTTCATGAATTTACAGGCATAAAGGCTTCAGGGGTTGTTTTTGTTGTTGCTGTTGTTGTTTTAGGTTTTTTTTTTTTTTTGGGATGAACAAAGGATGAGGAATTCTGTGCTCTGGTACCTGGGTTAAAGAGCAAGTCAGGAAGGACTATGGAGGGTGAGATGGGATGAACCACTAACCCACCAGGCCTCCAGAACTAGATTTGGGCCTTAAAGGAGAGAACCAAAGGCTGAAAGGACTCCTTCTACCAAGACTCAGTGGGACCCGGTATATAAGCAGGAGGCTTTGGGGCCCACAGACCAAGAACAATATGAGGGTGAGGGGAAGAGGGGAATGGGAGCAGTGTGGGGACTACCCAAGGAGAACTACAACAGAAAACCATACAGAACTGGGTGTGTAACCACAACCTTGCCAAAGGCGCCACCAGCAATGGCAGTCACTTTGGCATGCACTTTAGTGCTATCTCAAGAGACTCTCAGGGATGAAATTCCAGTAAGAAGCTAGAGGAGAACCTGGCTTGTTTCTGAACCTGAGATACAATTCCTGTGGATTCTCAGAGATAAATGGAAGAGAAACTGGAAGAGATGAAGGGGTTGTGACCTTAAATATGCAGGTGGGGTATTATGGTTATTATTCTAATTTGTATGCATAAATTGGACAAGTCTGGGGTAAGACAAAAGGATACATGAAGAACATTAACAACTGCCTATGAAGAGTGGTCTTAAAGAATCAGAGATTAGAAGGAGACCATTTCAGTAAATGTTCTTCTCTGTTATTAAAATTTATTTTAATAAGCATTTACCACTTTTGAAATAATACTTTTATAATAAAGAACTAGTTACTAAACGTGAGTACTTTTAAAAAATGAAAGATATACATGTACTCAATATGAAAGAATAAAATAAAAACATTACATCAACACAAAGGTAGAAAATACAATGTAAAAAATGTATTTTGGAGTGGGAATAAAAGGATTACTGCAACACATCAGGATAAGGATATAATTATTCAAGAAAGAAAATTTTAATGCTTCCTGGAAAAACAGGATGGTATTTTATGCTTCTCAAATAATGAACAATCCTTAATTGACATTTTGGCCTTAATAAGCATAATATTCATTAATTCATTCTTCATAACAAACACTGGTTCACTAAGATTTCAGAAATGAGGGGAACTGTATAACCATAAACAAGCTCCATTTTACAGAGCACTATTACATAGTAATCTAATTCTGTTCAGAAAAAATTTGACAAATAGACAGGGAAAATAATATCCACATTTTGTAGAACAAACCAACAGTAATTGATGTTAAGTGTTTTGTCCAGTTGAACAGCTAGTGAGTGGTACTGCCCAGTCTCCCAACTTGATATTCTTAAGTCTAGTACTTCTTTCATTATATTCAGACCAAAAAAAATCCCACAATCCATTTCCCTCTTTCCACATCTCATATCCAGGACTCTGAAATAAACAACTTGGCCGAGAGTTTGTATTCTTGCCACCAGTTTTCCATACTCTCCCCTGCCCCCAGGTGAAATACACTATATACTCATCAATTTAACTGAAATATAATCAGGAAGAATCTGCTGCCAAACATTTACCACTGAACTCCAAAAAGAAACCTAAACTGCTTAAGGAATCAGTCATCGCTTAGTTTTACCATTCCACTGCTCCTCTAGAATGCTATAAACCAGGAATTAGTTAAAGTTCTGCTTCAGTGGTTAACAGAAGATCACCTACCTCCCAGACTAGTACACATTTGTTGGTTTTCTTCACAGCTTCTTCATCAGATTCCTCATCATCTGGAAAAGACAATATAGCTAAATCTTGCTCTAGACTTAGACTAGAGATCAAGATTTAGGTTCTAAACAAGGAGTATTCAAGTCTACCCCAATTCTTTTAAATGTTGTCCCCCTCTTTGCCATGTATCAGGGTTAAATTTCTTCTGTTATTTTTATTTCCCCTGAATTAGACTGAAAGCTCCAAACAGCCAGAGATACTAATTAATTCAACATCTACTGAGCACTTATTATATGTCAAGAGCTGCCCAGGTACTGGGAATAAGGAGAAAAATAAAAAAGACAAGTAATCAACAATAAAATCTTGTCTTAAGGGGCACCTGGGTGGCTCAGTCAGTTAAGTGTCTGCCCTCAGCTCAGGTCATGATTGCAGGGAGCCCACATTGGGCTCTCTGCTCAGCAGGAGCCTGCTAGAGAAGCTCTCCCTGCCTCTTCTCCTGCCTGTACTCTGCCTTTGTCAAATAAATAAATGAAATCTTAAAAAACAAAACAAAATAAAAAACTTGTCTTAAGCACTTTGAGAGCCAGGCTTCAGATGCCAACATGATAGAGTACCTTATCAAGGAGTTTTTAATCTAGGGGAGGAGGGCAGATAAACTAAATGAAAATATCTTAGAAACCTTGCAAAACGAAAGAAAATATAGGTCAAGTGTAGTAAAAAAGTGTACTTTAAGTAGGGCACAAAAATACTTTAAGAACAAAAAATTTAAGAGGTCCAAAGTTAGGTAAAATTAAGAAAAGTAAGACTGTGCATGTTAAATGCTAACCCAGGTTTCCAAAGAAGGGAAGAATGAATATTGATGATTTGTGACCTTCAGGGGGATATCAAATATATACATGTAATTTATATTTTTACATTTTATACATATATAAAGGCAGGCAAAAGAATAAAAGTGCATATACGTTTTGCCTTCAACCCTTTAAAAAGCTCCCCCCCCATACTTAGTGCACATATAAGTGCATAGCTTGGGCTGCCTGGGTGGTTCAGTTGATTAAGTGTCTGCCTTCAGCCTGGGCCATGACCCCAGGGCCCTTAGATCAAGCCCCACATCAGGCACCCTGCTCAGTGGGGTGCCCGGTTTCTCTCCCTCTGCTGTCACTCCCCTTGCTTATGCTCTGTTTCTGTCAAATAAATAAATAAAATCTTTTAAAAATAGAGTATTCGTAGCTTGCTACATTTTCACAAACTCAATACACTCCCATAGCCAGTGACCAGGCAGACAGGGAAAGCAGCTCATAGAAAGGTCAGGCAGAAGAATAACTAACAGTCACACGCATCACCACATCATAAATACTCTATGAATGCCTATCATGTTCACAATCCAAATGGGTCTTTCTAAAATTCCTAAACATTATCTAGTATGAGCAATTTTCACTGGGAAGGAACGGCTGACGGGACAGAGCGCCACCCCCACCCCCCGCCGAATCCCCTTGAACCCCCATTCACCATCTCCCTTTGTGCTCGCCGTCTGCTCATCCCACTTTATCCGATGCAGCATGAGACGCTTAAATTTCTTCTGGGCCTTGGGGCCTGGAAACAGAGGAGGAGAACTTTGCCAGAAAGGCGGAAGATGATGAAGTAGAAAGAACCTCTAAGTGCATTTGTTACGCAGACCTTAATGTGGTAGTTGAAGCGATCCCAGGAACCACATCTTAGGTCCTTCTACTCCAATAAACACAGAAACAGAGGCCCAGGATATTACAGCCAGGTATGGCTCTAAAACTCTTTTCTTTTCTTCCCACCATTCTTATCACTTCAAGGCCTAGGGTTGCATGGGGATGGTCTCCCTCCGTTTTTTCAGACTCACCCCCTTCCACTACTACCACGTTGACATCCTTGTGCAGTACCACCACCCCTGTCAGGTACAGCTGCCCAGCATTGGCCTCAATCTTGAACTTCTTGGCTGGGTTGCTCAAATTTCGAACTCTGGAGAAGGGAAAGTTTAGTTACGGCTTTTGTTTTAGCATCAGTTGCTGCCTGAATGGAATGGCAAATAAACAGATGGATCCAAAATGGTTTTCTCTCTAAAAACAAAGCCCTTTGAAGTAAGCAAATACACTAATGCTTAAAAGCTAGAATCAATGAGTATCAAAGTAATTCCACTGTCTTATGCTTCAAAGACAAGTACTGTACACCCTACAACAAATAGCAAGTAATTGAAATGTTCTCTAAGAAAGGAGAGGTATTTGCCATCATCCAAAATATGTGTAAGCTAATTGTTCTTGACAGTATAAAGATCAACAAACTCTGTCTCCTAGATGTTTATAACATAAAGTAGTCAGAATGCTATGCATGGAAAATTTCTAGAAAGCTACGCAAAAAAACGTTAGTCGCAATTACCTACAGTAGGTGGTGTCAAGGGATCAGAGAGTAGGAAGGGGACTTTTTCAGTAAGGGCCTTCTATAGTATTAGATCAAAAAAAATTTTAATAAGCTTTCACTACTTTTCTAATAAAGTACTTTCATAATAAAGAGCTAGTTATTAAAAAGGAGCACATTTTAAAAAATGGAAGGTACACAAGCACTCAACATAAAAGAATAAAATGAAAACATTAAATCAACAGGAAGGTAGAAAATATTTACAATGTATAAAATATACTTTGGAGTGGAAATAAGGATTACTGCAATAAGTGAGGATAAGAATATAGTTTCTGGTTTAATGCTTCCTGGAGAAATAGGTTATTTTATATTTCATCAAAGGATGATGATCCTTAGTTCACAGGTTTGTTTCAACAGGTATATTCATTCATTCATTCTTCAGAACTAGTACTGGTTCACTGAAAAGCCTCAGAGATCAATGATTAAGTCCTTAAACCTCCCTCATTATAAGAGATTCACTAGCTCCAGGGTGCCTGGGTGGCTCAGTGGGTTAAGCCGCTGCCTTCGGCTCAGGTCATGATTCCAGGGTCCTGGGATCGAGTCCCACGTCGGGCCCTCTGCTCAGCAGGGAGCTTGCTTCCCTCTCACTCTCTCTCCCTGCCTCTTTGCCTACTTGTGATCTCTATCAAATAAAAAAAAAAAAACTTAAAAAAAAAAAAAAAAAAAAAAAGATTCACTAGCTCCAGATTCACGTTGGGGTCACAGAAGAGAGCAGAGACTGATGTTAAGTGTGCTTTGTCCACAGTGATTCTGCCTCAAGCACTTGGAAAATTTTTGGTATTTCTAAGGCAAAGCCTGGCCCAGATTGGACACCTACCTATATACAGATATGTGTACCCCCTGTGAAATGTCTTCTTTAAGCTTTTTAATTTTCTTGACCTTTCTCTGTTCTGCTGTAAGTTTTCGGGCAGCGTTGGCCTCTTCATGCGCTCTGTCGTGACAGGAAGGACATCCACAAGTGAGAAAGGCATTGAAGATCAGAGGCAAAGCTGAGGGAAAGAGAGAGCAACAGAGGACTCTCCCCTCCCTCCAAATATGGATCCCCCCAGAAGAGTCTGGGAAAGGTACTTGCCCTGGGTTTCCACCCAATCCCATGGCACTTACTTCTGTCTTTTTGCCATCTGAGCTCTGACATGGGCTTCTACCTTCGTGGGGTCTTGAACAGCTTCTGTTCCTAATACTCGCATCAAATTTGAAATTCTCACTGCACGTGGAGAGAGGATAGAAAACAATTAATTCTCCAGCTGAGATAATCTGTCACCTTTTCTCAATTCATACTGTTTACCTACTTGAAATCTCTGCTCAAAGTTCATTTCCTCCAAAAATCCCTACCTTGAAAAGCCCATCCAATTACCTCAGCATTTGTGGAAGGACACACAATCTAAATAGTTGGTATACATTTACTTAAACTGCTTGAAAATTTATGAAAGATAAGGAACTTAATTTCTTTGGTATTTTTCACTCTGATCACAGCATTTAGTTAAAGATCCTACAGTGCTCACTCAAAAGATTACTGAGTGGTAATGGGAACTACAGGAGTGAAGGTTTCTTTTAACAGTATCTTTGTTTTTCAGGTATTAAGAATTATGTACAAAACAAATTTATGCACACTCTGCAGCTACTATCTTCACGTATTTCAAGACCATTATTCTTTCAGGAGGATCACAGTGTTACATATTTTCATAAGCCTTAAATGACTTCTATAGTGAATATGCTGACCTTAGTAAAATTGTAGAAAATTTAGGAAAGGAAGAAAAGAATCAATGAATGATTCCGAGAAATGGAAAGCACCCAAATATAGAGAGATGAGAAAGTTCTTCTAGAATTACAGAGATAAACAAACACACCACCCTTTCTTCCCTCCCTCTAAGATACATACCTTTGGGTTCTGGAGGAGGCATCAGGCCCAGCCTGACTTTCTCTTGTAGTTCCTTCTGTGCTTCCCTCCTTGTTTGCCTTCGAAGTTTCTTCTGTTCCTTCTTAGTAAGATATACCCCCAGAGTAACTGGTGTGTCATTATCAACTGCCAGGTAGAGAAATGAAAGTATAAAAGCAACAAACCCATCAGAGGAATGTAAGTGAATATCAATCACATTAAAAGAAATTTAATTCTTGGGCGCCTGGGTGGCTCAGTGGGTTAAGCCGCTGCCTTCGGCTCGGGTCATGATCTCAGGGTCCTGGGATCGAGTCCCGCATCGGGCTCTCTGCTCAACAGGGAGCCTGCTTCCCTTCCTCTCTCTCTGCCTGCCTCTCTGCCTACTTGTGATCTCTGTCTATCAAATAAATAAATAAAATCTTTAAAAAAAAAAAATAAATAAAATAAAAGAAATTTAATTCTTATTATTTTTACGTTGTGATAATGGTAGTATGTTACTTTTTTTTTTTAAAGATTTTATTTATTTGATAGAGAGAGAGACAGCGAGAAAGGTAATACAAGCAGAGGGAGAAGCAGGCTTCCCGCTGAGCAGGCAGCCCGATGTGGGGCTTGATCCCAGGACCCAGTGACCATGACCTGAGCTGAAGGCAGATGCTTAAGAACTGAGCCACCCAGGTGCCCCTAGTATGTTACTCTTTTTTTTTTTTTTTAAAGCATTCTTATCTTTCATGAGAGTGTTCTAACTTGTTTTTTCTTGAAGGAGTTGAATGCTTTAATCAACTGAAAGTGGCCAATATAGAAAAGAAAGTGAGAGCTGCTCTAGTTGCCTTGTCTGAGGATTTGGGGTAGGTGGGGCCACAATGATGAAATTTATACTTTTGAAGTTACAGGGATTGGGAAAAATCCTCTGGACTCCCAAAGCAGGTTTACTCAAATTTTTATTTAATTTTACTTATTATTAGTTTTAAAGGTTATTCATTTAAACAATGTCTATATCCAAAGTGGGGCTCAAACTCATGGACCTGAAAGCAAGAGTCACATGCTCTTCTGACCTGAGCCAGCCATGCACCCCTCAACTTTTTACTATTTTTTGAAGATTGATTTATTCATTTTATAGAGAGTGTGTGCATACATGCAAGTGCGGGGATGGAGGGCGAGAGGGAAAGGGAGAGAATCTCAAGCAAACTCCCTGCTGAATGTGAAGCCTGACGCGGGGCTCCCCTGGATTTCTTTTTTTCTTTTCTTTTCTTTTTTAAAAAGATTTTATTTATTTATTTGACAGAGACACAGCAAGAGAGGAAACACAAGCAGGGGGAATGGGAGAGGGAGAAGCAGGCTTCCTGCTGAATTGGGAGCCTGATGCAGGGCTCGATCCCAGGACCCTAGGATGATGACCGGAGCCAAAGGCAGAGGCTTTAACCCACTGAGCTACCCAGGCGCCCTCCCCTGGATTTCTTGACCCTGAGATCATGACCTGAGGTGAAACCAAGAGTCAGACACTCAACTGAGCCACTCACATGCCTCCGAACTTTTTTAAAATTTTTTTAAAATTAGTTATTTATTTGACGGAGAAAGAGATCACAAGTAGGCATAGAGGCAGGCAGAGAGAGAGGGGGAAGCAGCCTCCCTGCTGAGCAGAGAGCCCAATGCGGGGCTCAATCTCAGGACCCTGGGATCATGACCTGAGCCGAAGGCAGAGGCTTTAACCCTCTGCCACCCAGGTGCCCCAACCTCTGAACTTTTTGTTTTAAACACAATCCCTACGTTCTTCCAATGATCCACACTGATGACATCTAAGTAGACTCTTACTAAGTAATATTCAGTGATTTCCATATATTGTATTACCTCAAGGTCTCAACCTATTTTTTCAAAATTTACTAATCGAGGTATTGTGTCCTTTAATCATCCCAAATCTGATGCAAGTATTAAAATCTTTAATGATCTGTGGGGTGCCTGGGTGGCTCAGTGGGTTAAGCCTCCCACCCAGGTCATGATCTCAGGGTCCTGGGATCGAGCCCCGCATCGGGCTCTCTGCTCAGCAGGGAGCCTGCTTCCCTTCCTCTCTCTCTGCCTGCCTCTCTGCCTACTTGTGATCTCTGTCAAATAAATAAACAAAATCTTAAAAAAAAAAAAAAAAGAATGCTTTTCATTTATTTAAGTAGGCTTCACACCCAGCATGGAGTCCAATGTAGGGTTTAAACGCACAATCCTACCTGAACCGAGATCAAGAATCAGATGCTAAACCGACTGAGCCACTCAGGCATCCCAAGAATGATTTTTTTTGAAGATTATATTTATTTAGAAATAAAACAGAGAGCAAGCACAGAAGGGGGAACTGCAGGCAGAGGAAGATGGAGAAGCAGGCTTGCCCAGCAGGGAGCCCAATGCGGGGCTCAATCCCAGGACACTAGCTGAAGGCAGACACTTAAGGAATGAGCCACCCAGGTGCCCCAAGAATGATTTTTTAAAACCCAATTTGTTACACGCATTAGTGAAACCATCTCTGGAGTAGGCCTCACTGCTCTAGAGCTGCACTGTCCAATACCATAGCTAATAGCCACACACATACACTATCTGCCTACCTACATATTTTTAAAGATCTACTTATTTATATATATATGGAGAGAGAGTGCGTGCATGCATACAAGGAGGAGCGGCAGAGCGACAGAGAGAGAATCTTAAGCAGGCTCCACACCTAGCACAGAGCCTGACACAGGGCTAGGGCTTGATCCCACAACCCTGAGATCATGACCTGAGCTGAAACCAAGAATCAGATGTTAACCATGTGAGTCACCGAGGCGCCCCACACATACACTATTAAAATTGAACATAATTTAAAAGTTAGTCTTTCAGTTGTATTAGTGCAACTCCATTTTCAAGTGCTCAGTAGTCACAAGTGGACAGCTGGTACTGTATAGTCAGCACGGGTAGGGAACATGTTCATTATCACATGAAGTTCTATTGGATAATACTTCTCTAGAGCCTTAACTGAGTAAGCTATACATTACCTGGAGGATTGAGTTGGGCTGGATGTTCAACAAGATTTGTGATTCCAAAATAATCTTCTCTCTTGGGATTTTCCTCTGTACTAAAATTGGAGGAAGAAGGGAAAACAGGATATGTGGGTAGAGACAATTCCAAGAGAGAGGGAGTCTCAGAAACACAATGAAAAATGCACTCTCCGTTATGTGTTCTAGCACTTTTTAGTGTTTGTTTATCTACAACATGTAATTATATTACACATAATTTTCAAGATGAGAAAACTGGCTCCCACTAAGGTTGGACATATTCTCCACACCAGTCATTCTCAACCTTTTTCCTACACTAACATCCTTGATAGATGTCACATTCTCTCAACTAATAATGGTAACTCCCTGGGACAGTGGTTGACAAAGAAAGGGTAAGGGGAAAGCCTGGAACACGGTCTCCTAAAGCCATGTATCAGAATTACAGAGGAGATGTAATTAAAGCTCTCCAAATGTTTCCTAAATGCTTTATTTACCATTCTCTCCCCCATCAATTAAGAATCCTTCCACTATTCCAGGACTGGATCTTTAAGAAATATAAAAACCTATTATAAGTGGCAGAAAATGTAATTAAGAAAATAACTATGTACAACAAAAGTAAATATAAAACTTACATTCTTTTTCTTTTAGATTATTTGTGTCTGTTCCTTCCTATGTTAACCCCCCAAATTAAAAAAAAACCTATACAATATATTCTTCACAAACACATGAGTCTGTGTATGGTTACCTATTTCCCCAGGATTTTAAAATTTTACTTAATGCATGAATACCACCTCTCCCAATAAAACTCTAGCTTTATCAAAAGGTATTAACTAACAAACTCACAGGTCAAAGCCATTGGGGATGATGTAAGAGTCCCACCACTCAATTTCAGGAATATCTCCTTCCTTTAGTTCTTTTTTAGGAGCAATGAGGGCCAGCCTAGTTGAAGTATGGATGCCTGTTTTTCGAGCTGCCTGTGAGATCTCTGCCTGCAGCTTCTCCAGTTGAGCCTAAAGACAAGATAAAATAAGACTTGAAGATAAACTAGAGTTACAGAACACCAGGATATGATAGAACCGTATTTTAAAGCACTCTCTTGTTGAACTCTTTATGCCTAATGCAAAGAATTCATAATTTCTGAAAGCTTAGAAGAATCTTCCACTTTATTTTATCCTTAGTTGATTTACATACAACTACTCGCAGCACCACCCGCTTCACCCCACAGTGTGTGCCTATAGCAAATACACGGAAATGGAATTTCATGAAAACACCATTCTTAGAGGATGAAAACAAGAGCAAAACTCACTGAATATACAGTCAATCCAACTCTCCACATGTGGAGTTAATTTATCTGCAGTAAATGTTAACACCAGGCTAGCTTTCCTCAGTCACTCAGAGTATTCTGAATTGTTTCCTTCCACTGTTTGTATGTGAATTTCCAAACTCAGTTTTATTTCCACGTAAGCAGAGTATAATTAAGAAGACAAATCAGCTAAAAAAATCAAGGATTCCAGGCATAAATGAAGTATTTTAAAAATTAAGTCACTGTTTTATTACTTGTGTATCTAATTGTTAAAACTTAAGAGAACTGAGTTGATAGTATTTTAGGACTGTATTAAATTTCCTTTTCCCCTTCCTAACTTCTAGTTCTGGGTTATGTTCTTAACTAGGTACCTTTGTCCGTAACCGCTGGGCAATCTTCTCAAATTTGCCCTTGTCATGGAATTTAAAAGTGCGTCTCTGGCGCTGGGAAGGGGCAATTGAGACTCGGGGGTCAAAAAAAGTATTAGACTCCATATCTTCAGATGGCTTTTCTTTTAGCTGTTGTTTGAATTGTTCCCTTTTCACAGCACGAATATTGGCCTTCAGAGTAGGCATGCGGTGCGTCAGCTCGATCTCCTTGCCAGTTGCATCTACAGTCCGGCCTTGCTCATCGAGAATCAGTGGTGTAGGTTTAGTTTGATCTTTTAACTCCACCTTCCTGAGAAACAGCCCACCAAGAAATAAATGCCATATGGGGCAACAAATAAAGCAAATAAAAACAAAAGAAAACAAATCAAACCCAACAGAGAGAACAGGTTATAAAATTCTAGGGAATATTGGCCCATCAGTGAATAATAACAGCTTGATTGAAAACATCAAACTAAATATTTGAGTATAGAAGACAATCAGATGAAATGATTTATATATACATTACATTGATAAGAATTTGCAATCCTGAATTTCTGAGTCAGATATAATATGCCAAACCAATTGTAGGTGATAAAAATAAAGCCTAGTATCCAGCGTAGGGAACACTCAGATCTGGGATCACTCACTGTGATTTAATGGATTTGGCTCTGAGTTAGGAACCAGGAGACCTGGTTCTATTCCTAGCTCCAACAATAAATAAATAATCTTAACCTCCGTTCTACCAATTGTTAAAAGAAGATAAATTCTGCGACAAGGAAGCTAAAAGAATTCATCTGGTATTTATTAAGCATATGTAAGAAATACAAAACTAAGAAATGATGTAGGTTTCTTGGAAGAAGAGGATCAGTAACATTTCAGGGTTTTTGTTTGTTGTTGTTGTTGTTTTTTAACTTTCAAAGGTATTTATTGCTTCTCCAGCAATAACAAGAGGTTCCATGAAACAGATACTTACGGTGGAGCAATGCCCATGGCATGAAGATTGGCCAGGCCCACCATGTTGGCATTGCCAATGAGCCCTGGCTTCAGTGCCAGCTGGGCTTGGATGCGGGCTTGTAATTCAGCTGCTTTCCTTGCCTTCTCAATGGCATCATTCATGAAAGTGGCAGCCTGAGAGGGCTGAATAGTGTTGCCAATTGGAAGTCGCTCTGGTTGGGAGGAAGAAGGAGTCTTTGGCTGTGAGATCGAGAAAAAGAAGTCAGAATCAGAAGAATTGGGCAGACAGGTCACACAAAAAGACACACACACAGACTGGTAGATTGTAGGGTGGAACATGCAGTCACCTTCCAGACTCTCAAATGACTGGACGGCAAGAAATCTTTGCTAAAGAGTCTTCTTTTCACAGTACCTGAGGAGTAGGGGGGCTAATGAAGCTCAGCTGCTTTTTCCTCTCCTCGATTTGCCGTGTAGCTGCCTCCATCATCTGTTTGATCTGTTCTCGATGGGGGAAAAAAGTAAAAAAACTGTTAACATCTTTTTTTTTTTTTTTTTTTTTTTTTTTTAAGATTTATTCATTTGATAGAGGGAGAATGAGAGAGCAAAAGCAGGGTGGGCAGCAAAGGGAGGAGAAGGAGGCTCCCTACTGACCTGGGGCTCGATCCCAGGACAACAGGATTATGACCTGAACCGAAGGCAGATGCTTAACCAACTGAGCCACCCAGGCACCTCAAAATCTCTTTTTTATTTCTCCTGTATGGGTTCCTAAACACAAAAGGCTTTTAGGTATAGGGAACTAAAATGTTTGAATGAACCCATCATATTCTGCCTATACGATTGGCTAGAAATTTTAGTAAAGATAAGCCTATATAGCTGAGCACTGAAACTTTTCAACCCATCTTCCTACTGAAGGACTGGCATGTTTGGTAGTAACATAATTTGACAATTAAGACTTGGGTTAAGTGTCCGACTCATGTTTTTGGCTCTGGTCATAATCTCTGTGGGATGGAGCTCTGCGACAGCCTCCATGCTCAGCATGGAGTCTGCTTGAGATTCTCTCTCTCCCTCTCCCATTGCTTCTCCCCTACTTCTCTCAAAATAAATAAATCTTAAAAAAAAAAAAAAAATCAGGTTAGGAGAAACCTGAGCCTGAAATTTAACTGACACTTAATGCTTGTGTGACCTTGGATATGGTATTTAATCTCTAAAACTCCAAGTGTCTTAATAGGTAAAAACAGTACCTACGTTACAAGACTATTATGAGCACTTAAACAAAACTCCTAACAAAATCAACACAAATGACCATACTTTTTTTTTTAAGTGTATTTATTTATTTTTTGGAATTTCTACATCCAACATGGGATTCAAACTCAGGACCCTGAGAAAAACAGTTTCATGCTCTTCTGAATGAGGCAGCCAGGTGCCCCACATTATCATACTTTTTATGAATACCTGCTTTGGGTAACTGGAGATGACAAACCAAAGACCGGTTTCCTAGAATCTGTAAAACCCTTTTGTCCTGAAGAACATGAAAATGATAAGCTTTGAAAATACAATCAAGTAACTCTTTCTGAATTTTCCAAAAAAGAGACCTTGCTGCCAAGGTGCTTCATGGTATTTTTTGAAATTTGTTTTTATTTTTTTTAACGTTTCATTTATTTAAGTAATGTCTATACCCAACATGGTTGTCAAATGCACAACCCCAAGCTGCGTGCTCTTCTCACTGAGTGCACTAGGAGCTCCTTTAAAATTCACTTTTTTTAAACATTTTTTTGAGTAGGTAATATGTTTACATAGTTCAAAATGCAAAAGAAGTACAAAAAGGTATATTATTTCTTCCACCCCCTATTCTCTATAAAGCACCAACATTCGTTTCTTTCTAGGGCACCTGGGTGGCTCAATCGGTTAAGGGTCCAACTCTTGATTTCGGCTCAGGCCATAATCTCAGGGTGATGAGATCAAACCCCGTGATAGGCTATACCCTGGGAGTGGAGCCTGCTTAAGATTGTCTCTCTCCCCATCTCCCTCTGCACCCCCTACCTTTAAAAAAAAAAAAAAAAAAAGGAAAAGAAAAGAAATTCATCTACTTATCTATACACATATATGTATATATTCTATTTCCCTTCTAAGAAATTTTAAATGGCACAAGAAATATTTACTGTTTATAAAGGTTAAAGACTTCACTTATTTATATGAGAAAGAGAGAGAGAGAGAATAAATCAGAGAAGAGGGAGGAGGGAGAAGCAGACACCCTGCTGAGCAGGGAGCCTGACATGGAGCTCAATCCCAGGACCCTGGGATGATGACCTGAGCCAAAGGCATACGCTTAACTGACTAAGCCACCCAGGCACCCCCAGATAATTCCTACTTAAAAAAACAACCCAAAGTCGGGGTGCCTAGGTGGCTCAGTTGGTCAAGCATCTGACTCTTGGTTTTGGCTCTTGGATCGAGCCCTGTGCTGGACTCTGGTCAGCACAGAGTCTGGTTGGGATTCTCTCCCTCTGCCCTCCTCTCCTGCTTGCGTGAGCTCGCTCTCTTTAAACAAATAACATCAAAGGAAAAAAAAACAACAACCCACAAACCGCCCCTGCCACCCTGACAAAGTCAACTTGAAATTATTTTTAGTGGATTATATTGTCTTGTCTCTGCATTATATTTGGAAATTCTCCTCTGCCATCAAGTTGAGTTCTGATTATTTCAGTAATTTTCTCAATGACTCAATGAGGTACACAACTAGGCAAATGATATATGTAATACAGCTTGTTTGCCACATAACAGGTGCTCAGTAAATACGACTTCAATGGTCTTCCCCGATGCTAAACACTAATACAAATTAAGGTCACAACAAATCTGGACCCATGCATCTCTTGCTTCTTCAACTCATAAAATCACTGCTTTCAGTTCCTAATTACTCACCTGGAGCTTAGTTAGCATACCAGGACTTTCTGAGGGAGGTCCAGGGATCACTTCAGGCTCCTCTTCCACCTCCTCAAAACGGGGTATCCGTCGCTTCTTTACTCCTGATGATTCCTTGGAGATCTCAGAGTCATCACCAAACACTTCCTAAGGAAACCCAAGACGAAAGAAGAGTTGTCTCCCTGCCCATGGGAGAAGGGAAAAATCAACCTAGTCCCTATCAGCATTTTGTGGTTTTTCCCAGAGTCCTCTAGTCCCTCCACCAAATGGACCATCTCACCCAACTTCATCATTCTCCTACTCCAGTCAAGCAAATTTCATCTCCGTGTCCTTATAAATGTTCCCATCTCAAGCTCTTTACAAAAGCTATTGCCTACATTTGTAATGATTTCCCTCAATTTTTCCACACCCCTATTCCAAATCCTGCCTGAAACTCACCTCCTCCAGGAAGTTTTCCTCATAAATAATCTCATCCCACTCTGATCAAACTGTTGTTTCATATCCTCTTAGCACTTAAGACCTGGGCTCATGCTGCATAAAATTACATCGCTGATATTCTGCTTGCCAAGTGTTAAGTCTTTTAATGTTAGTACTTTCTCCCAACTAGAGTCTAAGCTCTTCCAGGACAGGGGTTTTCTCTTTCTTCTTCAGTATTCCCCAATAACACTTGTTGTCATCAAACAATGGGAACTCAAATATGTTGACTAATTTGCAAGGTGAATTTAACAGGACCAAGAGTGGCCAACTGGAAGGGACAACGGGAAAAAGCAAATGTACACACCGGTGGTAGGCTTTGGGTGACATCCCCTCTTCACTAGGAGGGCTCGTGTTTTGCAAGGACATATCCTCGGCCAAGGGCGAGCGCTTCCTGGAACTCCTACAGTTCAAGAAAAAGGACTCTCCCATAATATATTGTGTGGGGTGGGGACCTGAATGGACCAAAATGGGACCCATATCCCAAGGCTATCTAGATACCTCCTTCAAGAAACCGTTTTCATTAATCCCACCCCATGTAGTGACTTCATTCATAGCATGCCTCAGAACTTACACAGCCACAAGCCCTATTATAGCACTAACTTCGCTCCACACATCTGTGTATACTGTGGATCAAGCATTCCCCTTCAACAAACAAATTCAACGTCAGTCTGACTCTATAGTCAACTCTAAAATATATAGGAAACCACTACGTAGATTTTATAATTTGCGACTGTAATTTGTTGTCACATCCCTCCCACCCCCAAGCTGCCAATTCCTTTAAAGCAAGGGCTATTTCTCATTCCTCTGAACACCTTACAATGCCTTAAACATAAAAGGCACACAATTCTCTACTTCTCTTGGTACCACAGCCTGGCCCGGGACCAAGCCAACGTTGCTTATTTAGTCTTTGTGCCTCAGGAAAAGCAACAGGATAGCTAAGGTTTCAAATGCACTTTGGAAGGTTTGATGGGACTCACAAAAAAAGAGTTTCTTAATGGAAGAGACAGAAAAGAGATAGAGAAATCAGCCACCTGAAGCTGCTAATATTGAAAGAAGGCACGATGAATCAGCAGTCACTGAATAAAAAGTGAAGGAGGTAAAACAGTAATAATGGTCCTTTTAAGCACTCCACTCATGGGGCCTGATGACCAGAAAAATGCTATATAGCAAACAGTAGCCTCTCAAGACATACAGTAAATAATAATTTTTGTTAGGTATTCCATCTACAGGTCCATTCCAGAGAAACCTCTCTCAAAGGTGCAACAATTAGGTCTACAGCAGCAGAGTCATATTCTGAATCACTCTATTAGTTACCAAGTAATCCAAAGAATAAAACCTTAGACAATCAATTTATAGGTAGTAGCAAGGGGGAAGGTGGAGGAGACATAAGGAAATATAAGAACCAAAAACTCCTAACTGTACATGAAAAAGGACAAAGCTACCAATTGTTTCTTTGGAGTATTTCAACCCATGAACTCAGGTAGTTCATCACCATAAAATGGTGATAATACAAGTTCACCTCTCCTTTAATGTCTAAGTACCTCCCTTGAATATTATGTATTCTAATAGAGGATATCAAAGCGTGGGGCATGTAAGCTCAGCAACTTTGTTACCATTCAAAACACTCCCCAGCTCATCAGATAGTTAACTGTAACCTACCTTCAGCTCTCTTTTTCTGCTCCTATCACTGCTAGACTTGGAATGTCTAGAGCTTCGGCCTTCCTCCACAGCCTCAAACAGTTTGTCCACAAATCGGAGAGTAGAATCATCAAGAAAAGGTTTCAGATGGTCTGACAGGAAAAAAAAAAGGTGATAGGGTTGAAAAAGTAAGAGTACTTAGTCCAACACTAGGCATATAACAGATACCAACACTGAAATTTTATCCCCAGGAGGGAGGGAAAGGTCTTCCTAAGTTCTTTGTAGGATTCCCATAAATCCTTTTACATTGAATGACTACTTTTTGAGGTAAAAGTACAGTTAGAATTTTTTTTTACAGTAGGAAGTAGCACAGCCAGAGCAACCTATTCAGGTTGAGCATCAAAGTTTATGATGAATAGGGCATCTGGATGGCTCAGTCAGTTAAGCGCCGGTCTTCAGCTCAGGTCACGATCCCAGGGTCCTGGGATCGAGTCCCAGGTTGGGAGGACCCCTACTCAGTGGGGAATCTGCTTTTCCCTCTCTCTCTCCCCCCTGTTCATGCTCTCTCTTAAATAAATAAAATCTTAAAAAAAAAAAAAAAAAGTTTATGATGAATAATCATCCCAACTCTTCCCAAAGAGCAAGCTATAGGAGACTACCATAAACAAATTCTACCATCTTCAACTTTTTTCATGTTTTTATTTTTCAGAGACTTCAATGTATTTAGATGTCAATCTCAATCTGAATATACCTACCTACTTTAGTATATTTCTTAAGTAAATATAACCTAGTCAATTCAATAATACTGGTTAAAGGAGTAGTATAAAAAGCCAGAAAAAATGCAAAATTAGTCACTTAGGCTATTTCCATTATAATGCAGGAGAAAATAAAACGTGGCCTAATTTTTTTCAGATATTTCCAACAGAGAATTTGGGGAAATTCAAAGCAGTGTTTGGGATCATACTATATGTTAAGTCCAAAGATTCATGAAAGAACATACCAGCTGCCTTCTTCTTGTCCATGCCCTTCCCCACACAGTTCAGTGCTGCTGTGACCACTGTGGGCTCTGAGAAGCCCAGCACCCTCTTCACTGTCTTCTCTATCCATGGTTTCAGCTCATCCAGCTCCCTCTTAGACAGTGCCATTCTTCAGGAAAAAGGGGGTAGCTCAAATGGGATTCAGTACTGCACCTAAAAAGAAACCAGGAAAAAGCTCTGTTTGGGGGTAGAAAAAGACCATTCCAGGCAATGTTTAGTATGTCAGGAATGACATCTCCATCCCTCTTCTCAATCAGGCAAGTGCCTATACTTTATTTCAAGCCAAATACTTCCCCAAAAATCCGTATTTCAAAGCAGAAAGAGTCACATTCTGTTTGTAACCCTAACTCAGTAAGTATCAGTGCATCAGTAAATTTGTGGAAAAAACAAGGAAACCCTGGGAATAATCTAGTCTGAGTTTTAGCTTCTGTTTTGGTCCTGTCATAACAAGGGATGGTGGCAAACATATAACCTTGAAAACAAGACTGAAAAGCCCACCCAGAGACCAGCTTTTCTATTTCTCCTGCTTCTAGGCAGGCATTCCTTAACCCAGCCTTGACCCATAAGTTTCCTTTCCTTTAAGGGATGAATTAAAAAAAAAAAAAAGGAGGGCTTATCCAGGTCAGTCATTGTACATTGAAGTTCATAATGAAGGGTGCCTGGGTGGCTCAGTTGGTCAAGCATCTAGCTCTTGATTTCGGCTCTGTTCATGATCTTGGGGTTATGGGACTGAGCTCCATGCCAGGGTCCATCCTGGGTGTGGAGCCTGCTTGAGATTCTCTTTCTCCCTCTTCCACAGGCCCTCCCCCAGCTATGATTTAAAAAAAAAAAGGCTCATAATCCTGAGGAGCCTGGCTACCTCAGCTGATAGAGCATGTGACTCTCAATCTCAGGGTTGTGAATTCAAGCCCCACACTGAGTGTGGAGCCTACTTTAAAATAAATAAATAAATTAATTAACTAATTAAAGCTCCTAATCCTTAAGAATGTTGTCACATTTCTCTATAGTCATATTCATCCCTGTGGAAATTCTGTACCCAGATCATTTTCTCTCATGTTCTATAGGATCTGTCAATTGACTTCATAAAATTAATCCTTCAGCTCAGAAAAGAATTCCCTCATTTTGGATGTACCTTCTCTCTCTCCCTTTTCATCTTTATATTTCTACTTTTTAGTTTAGCAGAGAAAACACTATCACAAAGGACCTTCTACAACAAACCTTTGTTATTTAATGCAAGTTAGTATAACTCATCAACATTATTCATGTTTACATTTTGCTCTCCCATTTAAATAGCAAAGCTCATGAGCACAGAGAAAATTTTATTTCCCTAATTTTCTCTGTAAGTGCCTAAAGTCAATAAACAGCACTGACCTCAATTTCCAAGCAAACTTCCTCCCAGCAGTGCTACAAATCAGGGTCTCTGGGAGTCATTCTTTCAAGATGTTTTAAGACATCTTTTCTCCTAAAAGATAGTCTGATTAATTTCTACATTCTTGGCAGGTTTATCCTCTGTAAGACCTGTTGCTAAACAGCATATTTAATTTTGGTATAACCATAGGTAGCTAGCAGATTAAAATCATGACAATAGGAGCGAAAGATTTTGTGACTCAGGGACATGTTATATGAGTAATTCTGTGGCAGCTCTATTCAACTCTCATGAGATAGCAGTAGAGCCTATAAATCTCTACATATTAAATGTGCATTACTCAAAAAAAGCATACTCAGACACCAAAGAGAGTGAAGAAAGAGTTCACCCTGAACATCTGGAACACTGAACTCTACAAGCTTTGGGGCAAATAATTCCTCTGTGGCTTAGTTTACTCATCTTACAAAATGAGGCCCATTCCCACACCTAAATCATCCTTAATCATTCAACAAATACTTATTGCATAATTACTAGGTCTCAAGTAGTGTACTGTGTGCTGAGGATACACAGGACAGTGAACATAACAGACAATCCTCGCTTTAACGGATCTTATATTCCACAAGAACTCAATCGTGGGCTGGAAAGTGTAAGCAATTTGAAAATCCTAAGCAACAAATGAGGTACCACTCTATCAGATGAAATGTGTGCCCAAGTATGATGCTAACAAATGCATTCAACTTCGATCCAATCCTCTAGGAAACTAAACAGCCAGTGGGCAAAAATAAAAGTTTCAAACAGTAACCAGCTTTGTCACTAATCCAATGTTCAACAATAAATGGCTGGGGCGGGGCGGGGCGGGGTGGGGGTGGAAAAAGAGGAAGGCAGAGGATCTCTGAATGAGCAGGTAGCAGAATCCAATCTTCTGAAGAAATTTCCTTACTCCGTGCTCTTCTTTGCTATAAGCTGAGTTTCCCCCCCTGCAACCCCTATTCTTCTGTTTGCCCTCTTCCTATCTCCGACCTGCTCCCTACCCCACCTTGTTCTCCCCAAACTCATCCTAAAGCTAGTCTCCCCACTCCGTCCCCTTCCCGCCCCCGCCCTTTTCCTCCCCACAATCTCACTCCAACCCATTCTGCCTCAGAACCTTGTACTTCTTTCGGCTTCCTTCCCACTGAACGTTCCCGCCTCGGTTCTCCCCTTGGGCTGAGCCCTGGCCCTCACCGCTTAGACCGGAGGATACCCTCCCAAGGCCCGGGGCCACTACTCACCTCACAAACTTCAGCCCCTGAGACGGAGCCCGAACGTTACACCGGAACCGGAAACCCTCCGACCGCCCTACGGCCTGCCGTCGCTACCGCCACAGCCGCCGCCACGCCGCGGTCCCCAGACATGTGACGGGGAAGGGCCGGGCCACCGATTCGCGCAGCCGTAGTAACCACTTTCCCCTCGGCGGAGCGCATGCGTGCGGGAGCTGTAAAGTTTGCACATAAAAGTTCCTACCTCTTTAAGTTTCTCTAGCGAAATCTGGTAACTAGAGTACTGCGAAGTTAATGTTGCCTGAAGCAGAAACTGGGCTGCTTGCAGTACTCATGGCGTGAATAAATGCGCTAAAAGCGGAGCTTCTGCGTTCGCGCTAAACGGGGCCTTTCTGGTAGAAACGAAACCATCTGAGAGTCGTTGTCACTAGCATTAGCTACCCCTTTCATCTTTCTCCCTTACTTGAGCGTGGTGCCAGAGACCACCAAGAAGAATGACGAACATAGAAGGACTCTGAAGATAGTAGCTCCTGTGCCTTTTGTTTTATTCACTCACTGACGTAATACTTGTTGACTGCCCACTACTCAGTGCCAGGCATCCTCTGAGAATGAATAAGACCATGGCTTTAAAGTCAGACTGCCTAGATTTGTATTGTAGCCTCTCTCCTTAGCTGTGATATTAGGCATGCTAGTTACCTAAGCCCTGTTTCCTCACCTGTAAAAAAATCCACTTCATGGGGCTGCTCTGAGGACTACAAGAATGACTGAGGGCAATGCACTTAAAACAGTGCCTCTCATAGAGTTCAACAAAGCTACATTATATACAATGGTAGTCAATTGCCTACATAAATGTGTAACAGACATTTCAAATTCACATGATGAAACTAAGGTCCTGATTCCAACCCTCCCCCCACTCGCCCACCCCCGCAAAAGAACAGCTCATAGTCTTCATCCTCCGTCAATGGCAACCCTATTCTTACAGTTATTCAGGCCAGTAATCTCGGAATCTTCTTGGACTCCTGTTCCATTGGCCCTACTTTCAAATATATACAGACCCATTTGCTTCTCACCACCTTCTCTATTCTCATTTTTATGCTTGCGATTATTTTAGTAGCCTCCTGCTTTCTCTCTTGCTTCCCCTCTACCCTCCTTTAGTCTCATCACATAAACTAATAAGCAAATTATCTAGTACTAGAATGGCAAGTATTATAGTGATCATGTAAACACATCGGAAAGGTCATTATTATCCCCCTGCTTAAAACCATCCCTTGGCATTCCATTTCACTGAGTAAAATGCCCTACAAAATGCCCCACTCCATTACCTCTGTGATCTCATCTACTACCACTCTTTCCCTCACTCATTGAGCTCCAAAATCCCAATCCCTTTTGTTCCTTGAACATGCCAAGGATAATTTCACGTCAAGGCCTTGGGACTTGATGCTTTCTGCCTGGATTGGTCTTAACCCAGATAGAGGATTTGTTCCCTCCATCCCCTTCAGATTTTTATTCAAATATGGCCTCAGTAAAGCCTTCCTTGATCGCCCCATTCAATTCTAAAGCCTGTCTGGCACTTTGGAGTCCCAAGTTTCTTTTTTTCTTTTTCCATGGTACTTATCACCACCTACCATACTAGTACTAGTTTACGTTTTATTGCTTATCATTTGACTCCCTCTGGTAGAATGTAACCTCCTTAAAGAGAGGAATCATCGTCACTGAAATATCCTAAATGCCTATAGTAGCACCTGGCACAATTAAATAAATTCATATTTGTTGAACTAAAAAATGAAGTTTTTTCAGCAGCAGATCTTGCAGGCCTTAGAACTGGCTATAAACTGTTTTTCACCCAAGGAATGGAGATGCCTTAAGGCATTTTGTGTCACATTGTCTTTGTATCTCCAGGACCTAGGAGAGTATCAAATAAAGTAAAGGCTCAACAAATGATAAATGAGTAAGACCTGACAGAACAGATTTTCTCATTCTATCAGTAAGCCTGTATTTTTCCCTTTCTTCAGAATGAGGCTCTACACCTTACTGACCCTTTAAGCCACTGCTTCTGAAAAGCATGTATGTGGGCAAAGTATAGTTTGGAAAAAATACATCCAATATTATGGTACGGTTTCATATATGGGAAACAAACTATTCTGCTATAGCCAATTACAAACTGCAGAAACTAAAATTCCAAGATGTCTTCTTAGATGATAGGCTCACCACAAAATGCAGTTATTCTCTAGGGAGGTTATTAGAATTTCCCAGGAAAGATAAGACTTTTGTTTCTAAAGGCTGGTTTTAAACAAGTACGAGAAATACATAACAAGACCCATCTTCCCTGATGCTGCACCATGACATCATGGAATAAAGCTTGGTTTTGAGTAACAAATTGAGGGAGCTCCAGCATGTTGCTCAAGTTATTCATGCCTCAGCTTACCCATTGTATCTATAGCCCTAACACCAATGTCTCACAGAACATTCACTCTAAGTCTGCTAAATGGGTTAATGATTCCAACTCTGCAGAGTTTTAAGTTTATTCTGTTTCAGTGCCTTTAACTGTCTGGGCTCAATTCCCCAGAGGGAAATGTTTTTCTATGAACTGATTGTATTTCTAATGCTTGGAAAATGGATGGGTTTAAATCCTTAGTCTCCCAGTTACTAGCTATGATTCCTTCAGGTAATTAACTTTTCTGAGGTTGTTTATTCAATTATAAAATAAGAGTAAGAACCTCTAATTCAAAATACTATTGTGAGGATTAAATGCAATGTATAAAACACAGTTAGTGTGGTACCAGCATAAAGGACAGCCATGCAGACCAACAAAACAGAATAGAATGCAGAAATAAACCTCACATATATGGCCAGTTGATATTTTGACAAGGGTGCCAATAGAGACAGGACAGTCTGTTCAACAAATGGTGCAGAAAAAAAAATGGGTATCCACATGCAAAGAATAAAGCTGGACCCCTTTTGCGCATCATATACAAAAATTAACACAAAATGGATCAAAGACCTAAACTTAAGGACACAAACTGTAAAATCTGTGGATGAAAGCATGGGAAAATCTTCACGACATCAAATTTGGCAGTGATTTCTTTGCTATGGTACCAAAAACACATGTAACAACAGCAAAAAATAGATAAATTGGACTTCATCAAGATTAAAAATTTTTGTGCATCAAAAGACACTATTAAGAGAATGAAAAGACAATCCACAGAACAGGAGAAAATATTGGTGAGTCATATATCTGATAAGTGAATAATATCCCAGAGTATATAAAGAACTCCTATAACTCAAAAACTTAAGAAAAAAAAAAAAACCCAATTCAAAAATGGATGAAGGACTTGAATACATGTTTCTGCAAAGATATACAAATGGCTAATAAACACATGAAAAGATGGGGCGCCTGGGTGGCTCAGCGGGTTAAAGCCTCTGCCTTCGGCTCAGGTCATGATCCCAGGGTCTTGGGATCGAGCCCGCACTGGGCTCTCTGCTCAGCAGGGAGCCTGCTTCCCTCCTCTCTCTCTGCCTGCCTCTCTGCCTACTTGTGATCTCTCTCTGTCAAATAAATAAATTTTAAAAAAATATGCTAAGTGAAATAAACCAAACACAAAATGATAAGTATTATATGATTCCACATATATGAGGTACCTAGAATAGACAAATAGATAGAGGCTACGGAGAGGAGGGGTGGGGAATTATTGCTTAATGATGACCGAATTTGTCTCAAGTGATGAAAAAGTTTTGGAAATAGTTGTAATAGTCAAACAACATTGTGCAACTACTTGATGCCACTAAATTGTACACTTAAAAATGGTTTAGGGGCTCCTGGGTGGCTCAGTGGGTTAAAGCCTCTGCCTTTGGCTCAGGTCATGATCTCAGGGTCCTAGGATAGAGCCCCGCCATCAGGCTCTCTGCTCAGCAGGGAGCCTACTTCCTCCTCTCTCTCTGCCTGCCTCTCTGCTTGTGATCTCTGTCAAATAAATAAATAAAATCTTTTTAAAAAATGGTTTAAATGATAGACTTCATGTTATGTATATTTTGTTTCAATAAAGAAATATTTAGTACAGTGTCAAGCACATAGTAAAACTCAACTGATCATTGCTACTGTCGTATACTCCTTCAAGAAATATTTTTTGAGGGGTACCTGGCTGGTCAGTCAGTAGAGCATTTGACTCTTGATCTAGGGGTTTTAAATTTTGAACCCCCCGCTGGGTGTGGAGATGACCTTAAAAAAAAAATTCTCCAGGCGCCTGGGTGGCTCAGTGGGTTGAGGCCTCTGCCTTCGGCTCAGGTCGTGGTTTCAGGGTCCTGGGATCGAGCACCACATCAGGCTCTCTGCTGGGCGGGGGGCCTGCTTCCCGCCCCCCTCTGCCTACTTGTGATCTGTCAAATAAATAAATAAAATCCTTAAAAAATAACCTCAAAAGAGGGGTGCCTGGGTGGCTCAGTCGTTGGGCATCTCCCTTTGCCTGAGATCATGATCCCAGAATCCTGGGATCAAGCTCCGCATCTGGCTCCCTGATCAGTGGGAGGCCTGCTTCTTCTCCCACTCCCCATGCTTGTGTTCCCTCTCTCACTGTGTCTCTGTCAAACAAATAAAATCCTTAAAAAAAAGTCCAAAAAAATATTTGTTAAGCATTTATTTTTTTAAAGACTTCTTTACTTTGGGGGGGGAGGGGCAGAGGGAGAGAATTTCAAGCAGACGCCCCACCAAGCACAGAGCTTGATCTCAAGACCCGATGTTCATGACCTAAGCTGCAATCAAGAGTTAGATGCTCAATCGCTCAACCGCCTGAGCCATCCAGGTGCCCCATTTATTGAACATTTAGACACTTGGCATTATACCAGGCACTGGGAATACAGTAGTTTAAAACAAACCACCACCACCAACAAAGATCCAACCTCCAGGTAACTGAAAATCTAATGGAGGGAGAAAGGCAACTAAGCAGTACATCACAAAAAATTATAGAAATAAACTACTATTGGGGCACCGGGGTGGCTCAGTCATTAAGCGTCTGCCTTTGGCTCAGGTCATGATCCTGAGGTCCTGGGATCGAGCCCCACATTGGGCTCCTTGCTCCACAGGGAGCCTGCTTCTCCCTCTCCCTCTGCTGCCCCTCCTGATTGTGTGTGTGTGCTCTCTCTCTCTGTGTCAAATAAATAAATAAATCTTAAAAAAAAAAAAGAGAGAGAGAGAGAAAGAAACTACTATTACAGAAATAAGCTGATGAGAGAATAGAAGAAAAGTTGGTACAGAGATCAGGGAAGTCATCTCAGAGAACGTCCAAACCAAGAGCTGGTACACAGGCAGAAGGAGAAAACAGCATGTCCCAGAAGTACATTGGAGGGGACAGTGGCTAGACAGAAAAGTATGATTCAATCATGAAAGGCCTTAAATGCTGTGCTAGTAGTTTGGACTTTATCTTGAAAACAATGGGAACCAAATACCTCCTTAAGCAGGAAAGTGAAACGATCAAGGTTGCATTTTTTTTTTTTAAAGATTTTATTTATTTGACAGAGAGGCAGGCAGAGAGAGAGGGGGAAGCAGGCTCCCCACCAAGCAGAGAGCCCAATGCGGGGCTCGATCCCAGGACCCTGAGATCATGACCTAAGCCGAAGTCAGAGGCTTTAACCCACTGAGCCACCCAGGCACCCCTCAAGATCGCATTTTAGAACAATCACACTGAACTAAGGGTGGAGGGAATTGAAGGCCAGGCAACACTGATGCAAGATGGCTAAATGACTATTGTAATCCAGAATGGAGCTGGGACTCGGGTTGTGGCATTTAGTCTTCAAGATGGGGAATAAGTGGACGCTAGTGATGGCTGAGTGTGGAGGAGGACTCAATGATCAGGCTTCTGCCTGGCACAACTGAGGGATTATTGCTCACATTTATTAAGTTCTACGTGCCAGAAACCATGCTGAGCATTTGACATGCATGATCTCATTTAATCCTCACCACAAACCCCTATATACAATTATCCTCATTTTACAGGGGAAACTAGATTTTATATTAAATAATTTGCCAACAGCATGACTAAATCCAGATCTAAGTAAATAACTTCGTATGTAAGATAACAGGCACACACTGGAAGTCCCAATATTTTCCTCTCCCTTCAAACACCTATATTTAACATATCACTCCATTATTACTTTACCTTGTGAGTATTCAGTGACTTACTACTCCTTAATGTTTTCAGTTAACATAGGGGCAAATTCTCATTTCATACTTGTGCACTTCTGGAAGCTTTAGAGTACAATGTCAGAATTCCACAAGAGTCCCAGTTTTAAAGGGGTACCTGTTTCCAGAGCACTAAACATTGTAAGATCCTTAAATTATGACTAGAATGGACCTGTCAGAGGAAATCCAGTGGACATCTAAGAAATGTCATGGGTGCCTGGGATCAGGATATGAGGTACCACATCTATCACACTCCAACTGGGTCAAACACCAAACCTCCCCTCTCTTGAACCCAAGGCAGGGATAAAAGGATACAGAAATTCCTATTCATTAGATGACCATGAGATACCTTCCAGCTTCTCAGAGCAGAGAGTAGAAAAGGTCTTTTCCCTGCCATGACAACACAAACTGAGTGGACTTCAGGCAGACAGTCAATGAACCCCTTTACCCAAGAGGCCTCCCAACTAGCTATCTGCTAAAACCCATCACTGTTCACTACGCCGGGGTATGTGGGCAATGGTCAGAAAAATGACAAGCAGGGGATCATTTCGGAGATGAAGGAAATTCCAGATCTTAAGCCACCACTTGATGTTTTGGAGGGAGCCCAGGAGCAAAGGTAATCTCAGAGGAATACTGCCAAGTAACAGGCCTGGCTCCTTCTTTTCTTCTTCTTTTTTTTTTTTTTAAAGAGGACTTAGCTCTTCTATCACAAACATACCCTACCATTTCGCCAAAGGCCAGGCCTTTATTCTTCAGCAACAGCGACTGGCAGGAGATGAACCAGTGCCATGGCTCAAAATCACTCAAAAGTGATACATTAAAGACCAAATTCAGAGACTGAAAAGGGCTTCAGAAGTATCAATGTCTAACTTGAAAATGAGGTTGAACAAAGGTAACAAAATTGAACACAGTCTGTATTTAGCATTTTTCCAACGGCAGTGTAAGTTTCTGGAGTGCAAGGACCAAATCTTATATCTCGAAGCTACTTCTATGCTGTGCCCTAAGATATGATTTATTCACCATGAGCTTTACTCATGAGGGGAAGAAAGATGATCAAGAGCTGAAAGGCAAGGAACCATGGTTCCATCATATCTTCATGCAGGCCTGCCTAATCAATAAGTATGATAATTGTGAAAACGAGAAATGATATTGAAAAGACTAAAATTAAGACCAGAGAAATCAGATTTCATGCAGCTATACCACAAGGGGGCAGTGTTTGAACATTAGTAATCGGGAGAGACATGGTGCTTCGCAGTCTGCCCTTTACCTCCTTCTTCAACACCATACTGAGGGCTGGAGCCTGGGAGAGGAGGTGGGCTAGTTGCTCCACCTACTCACTGTGTTCTACAGGGGCTGGCACCAACTTTCCTTATACTAGCAGTGTGGCTGTCAGGGGAGCAAGGCCAAAGGAAACAGCAGGAAAGGAAGCAGAGCGGCTCACATACCCAAGAGTGCCTGTTGAGCAGAAGTAGGGATGATAGAGGGGACCTCTGCCTGGAAACTACTTTTGAGTAGGATGGGGCAGGGAGTCTCAAACTTTAGCAGGCATCAAAATCACCTTCAGGGCTTGTTAAAATAGATGACTGGGCTCTAACTCCAATTTCCTATTCAGAAAGTCTAAAGTAGGTCCCAGAATTTGCATTTCAACCAATTAATTGGGTTATGTTCATGCTGCTGATCTTAAGACCACACTTTGAGAATCACTGCTGTAGATATTTCTGGCTCTGTGCCCTTATATCCCTTAATACTCACCCATTCCTTCTTTTCTACCATCTACCTACTGTTTTATTTCTTCTCCATTATCCCTTCAGTAGACTCCTTTAGGAAAACTAAAGGATGGGGTGCCTGGGTGGCTCAGTCATTAAGCGCCTGCCTTCGGCTCAGGTCACAATCCCAGCATCCTGGGATCAAGCCCCACAGTGGGCTCCCTGCTCAGCAGGAATCCTGCTTCTCCCTCTCCCGCTCCTCCGCTTGTGTTCCCTCTCACTCTCTGTCAAAATAAATAAACAAAATCTTTGGGAAAAAAAAAAGAAAGAAAGAAAGAAAGAAAGAAAGAAAGAAAGAAAGAAAGAAAGAAAGAAAGAAAGAAAACAGATTTCTCTTAAGGATTCCTCTGCATAAGGATTCCAGCACTCTAGTCTCATTGGTGGGTGTTTCAGTAGCAAAATTTATTCCAAATATGTAGATGCCTCCTCTCCTTTTATCTAACAGTTGGTAGGAGGGGCCAGTTCAGGAAAGAGTAACAGATGCTTTTCCAATAATGTCTTGCTTTGGGTTTTGTAAGAATTGAGTAGGAAATGATAGATATATTCCACTACATTTAGAAAAGTTTCTTACCTCTCCTAGACTAAAGCATTTTATTACAGCTAAATATACATGAAATTTGCCATTTTCACCATTTAAATGTACAGTTCAGTAGCATTAAGTACATTCACATTATTGTGCAGGTATCACCACCATCTGTCTCTAGAACTTCTTCAGCTTCCCCACTGAAATTCTGTACCCACTTAACACTAATTCCCCATTCTCCACTCCCAACCAGCCCTTGGGAACCACCATTCTACTCCTAGACTATTTTTTGGCTTAGTTTCTCTTTCACACAATAGAACAGAGGGTCCATTGCTAACTATGGGATTCCTTCTATATTTGCAGGCCTTCTTGCATATACGGGATTGAATTTATTATAAGAAAGGTAAGAGAAAATGGGATTGGAGAAAGGAGACACCTAGATAGGGATTTTCATACTGGGCCTACTATCCACAGGCCTCAGCAGCCCTGCCATGGATCCGGCCGATTCTTCCGCATCAAGAAGTTGATCTTGCGAGCCATTTCCATGTTGTAGATTCGCCGACAGGTTTCGTAGCTTTCCCTTTGTCGTCGGCGACAAGGCTTTTCATAATACCGCCGTCGCTTAATGTCCTCAATGAGCCCATCCATGGTGAGGATTCTGTATAAAGGCAGGCGATGAAGTTAGAAACCTGGGCTCATTATTATTTTTTTCCAGTTTCACAGATGGTCAGAAGTCAACTGACCAAACAACTGGCGTCTATAAAAATTATAATGTGAAATGGTGGTTATATAGCATTAATTGCCTACTTATCGAGGCCCCAAATAGGAATTTGTGCAAAATACCAAAGCAATTAATGACACAATCCTTGCTCTTGGGGAGTTATAATCAGGGTCATATTTTCAACCTTTATTCTCCTACAGCACATCTGAAGAATGTGACACAGTCCTTATAAACAGTGGCTCTCTATGGCAGTGATTTTCAACCAAGAGATCATTTCAGAATCTTCAGATGGGGTGACTCATCTGTAGTAGGAAAAACAAATCACTGCGGGTGACTCCTGCTTCATCCTTAGTGGCAAATGCTGCCCCATCCCTACAGTTTAATGGACACAGCTGAAGTCTGCAAGCCTGAGATATTCCTGGATTTAATTAACACAAGGAGAGAAGAGGCCTTCATCACACCAATGATACAAACGGGAGCGAAGTATTAACAGCCTCACCCACCATTTCCCCCATGTACCACATGCTCCAACCACACTAGTCTGCTGACTACTCCCTGAACACACTCTGGTACCAAGTCTTTATTCATGCTGCTTCCTCAACCTAGAATTCCACCCCCATGTCCAGTTGCCAACCTTCTGAGTAAAATTTTCCTCATCTTTTTGATGCCAAACCTAGCTGTCACCTCTCCAAAAAGCCTTCTTGTCTTCTTAGAGAAAATCATTTCTATTATTGTATACCTACCTAGTAATTATTTTATTCCTCCATTCTGTTAATTATTAATACAAACGTCTCCCTCATTAGACTAAAAATCTCTGAAGGAAGAAACCATGTTTTACTAATCTTTAAGGGTCTATAAAATTGAGCTCAATCTGTTTTTTTTCTTGCCCACCCAATTCCTTACAATGCAGTTCCTCTTGTTGCACATATTTTTTCCTTTTCAAATTTTTATTGAAATTCTAGTTAGTTGGGATGCCTGGGTGGCTTAGTCAGTTAAGTGTCTGCTTTTAGCTCAGGTCATATCCTAGGGTCGTGGGATGGAATCCCACATTGGGCTGCCTGCTCAGCAGGTAATCTACTTCTCCCTCTGCCTGCCACTCTCCCTGCTCGTGCTTTGTCTCTCTGACAGATAAATAAATAAAATCTTAAAAAAAAAAAAAAAGAAATTCTAATTAGTTAACATATAGTATAATATTGGTTTTAAGAGGAGAATTTAATGATTCATCATTACATATAACACCTACTGCTCTTCACTTAGCCCATTCCTTACCCACCACCTTCTATCAATTCTGTTTGTTTTCTATCGTTAAGAGTCTCTTATTGTTTGCTTCCCCCCTGCTCTCTTCTCCCTTCCCAAATGTTCATCAGTTTTGTTTCTTAAATTCCACATGAGTGAAATCATATGGTATTTGTCTTTCTCTGACTGACTTATTTCACTTAGCATAATACACTCTAGCTATATCCACATCACTGCAAATGGCAAGATTTCATTCTTTTTGATGGTTCAGTAACATACACACACACACACCCACCCCCATCTTCTATGTCCATTCACCAGTCCATGGACATTTGGGCTCTTTCCATAGTTTGGCTATTGTTGATAATGCTGCTATAAACATCGGGGTGCATGTACCCCTCTGAACCTGCCTTTTTTTATTCTTTGAGTAAATACCTAGTAGTGCAATTGCAGGGTCGTTGGGTGCTCTTGTTGGATTTATAACACATCTAACTCAAACTTACCTCTTTGTTCTTCCACAAAGACACTGGAGCTTATTCTATAAACTACTCAATCCCTAGGCTCTTGAGAACTCTGGCTCCATTCTGTAATTTGTTGCTTCCTCTCAATTCATCACCAGTTGGTCCTAAGGAGGTCTAGAGGCATCTGCTGCTGCCGCCCTCCATTTCTGGCATTGTTTATATGGCCCCTTTACTGCTCACCCTATTCTTTCATTACAGGTAAAAAGCAAGTCACAAACACAGTTGGAGTTAAGGAGGTTAAGTGGAAGAAGGGGGATAGAGGAAAAAGAAAATCAAAATAAGAGAAACCACCAGCTACTTCTGCCCAGTGGGAAGCCCTATTTCTTGCTGCTATGTTATATCATAAAGCCCAAGATAACAATTACAGAATGAATATGAACTTGAAAAAAGATGTGAGCTTTAGGTAAATTACAAAATGTGAATAGACATGGGAACCACTGTCCTATGGGATCATCTCCCAGGCTCCTGCTGTTTAATATCAAGAATGCTCTATAGGCTAGTAGAAAATCTTATTTGTATAAATCAATCTGTCTAGGTATTAGTGGTAGGAAAATAGGAGGCAAGGGAATTGCTGCAAATTCCCAGAAGCAGGAGAAGCAGATAATTCAGGTTCTACTGAAAACACAGTCATGCCCAGAAGTCATGTGGACCCAACACTAGAATCTTACAATAGAGAAGTGAGGCACCAAAGCCTAAAAGACTCCATATCTTGGCCCATAAAGGTCTCCTTTGCTAACGTTATTCCTTAATTTACTCTTGAATGTTGGTATCCCTCCAGATTCTGACTAAAAACCTTCTTTCTACACCTTCTTTTTTTTTTTTTTTAAAGATTTTATTTATTTATTTGACAGAGAGAGATCATAAGTAGACAGAGAGGCAGGCAGAGAGAGAGAGGGAAGCAGGCTCCCTGCTGAGCAGAGAGCCCGATGCGGGACTCGATCCCAGGACCCTGAGATCATGACCTGAGCCGAAGGCAGCGGCTTAACCCACTGAGCCACCCAGGCGCCCCCTTTCTACACCTTCTTAAGGAGGTTCTACATGACCTCCTTAACCTTTGCCAGTGAGCCTCAACACTAATGCACAATGGAATTATCTCTAAAAGGTTTTTAAAAGAGTACTGATTCCTGGGGCACCTGGATGGCTCAGTTGGCTGAGCAGCCAACTCTTGGTTTCGGCTTGGGTCATGATCTTGGGGTCCTGGGATTAAGCCCTGCGGCAGGGCTCCACACTCACTGGGAGTCAGCTAGGAGGTTTTTTTTCCCTCTGCCTCTCCCATAACTTGCACAGATGCACGCATGTGCTCACGTGCACTCACATAAGCTCGCTTTCTCAAATAAATTTTTTTTTTTTTTAAAGTACTGACTCCTGGGCCCTATTCCTCAAAGATTCTGATTTAATTGGTCTAGCATGGAATTATGCACTGGAGATGTTTTAAAAGACTCCCAGGTGGGACGCCTGGGTGGTTCAGGAGGTTAAGGCTCTGCCTTTGGCTCACGTCATGATCCCAGGGTCCCAGGATCAAGTCCTGCATCAGACTCCTTACTCAGTGGGGAACATGCTTCTCCCTCTCTGTCTGCGCCCCTGCTCATACTCTCTCTCACTATCTTAAAAAAAAAAAAAGTGATCACCTTAGCAAGTAAATGCCTGTGTGATCAGGCAAAAAAAAAAAAAAAGCAAGATAAGAAAAAAGTACAGAAGGATTTAAGAATGGAGGAAGGGAAAGAATGAAAAGATCATGGTCCCCAACATAATGATGGGATAACTAAATGGTGTTCCCTGGATAGCTCTAACTACTCTAGTGAACCCTTACCCAGCTCTTTTTAGTTATCCAAAAAAGCTCCAGAGTCCCTACAGTAGAGGCATCTACTCAACTCATTTTTTTAAAAAGATTTATTTATTTATTTGACAGAGAGAGAGATCGATCACAAGTAGGCAGAGGGGCAGGCGGAGAGAGAGGGGGAAGCAGGCTCCCCGCTGAGCAGAGAGGCAGATATGGGGCTTGATCCCAGGACCCTAGGATCATGACCTGAGCCAAAGGCAGTCTTAACCCACTGAGCCACCAGGCACCCCTCAACTCATTTCTAATAAAAAAAAATTGCAAGAAGAGCTTTGTAGAACTGATGAAGTAATGATGCTTCTGCTTCCAAAGGTAGTTCAGGGACTAGCAGACCAACAGCTTTAGAGTCAACAGATCAGCCTGGAGTTCGGGTGCTTGGCAACCTAACACTGAAGGAGAAATCAGCTGCCAATTTTAGTTAAATTCATCAGATTCTGTAAAAGGAGCTAAGCTGCCCAGGCTGGGGGAGGTTGGAAGTGGCAAACTCACATGTCAGCATAGCCAGCCTACATCAGGATAACGTGTATGCACAAGGACTCACTGGGCCCCGAAGCTCGCCTACCGGGAATAAAAGAGGTCAACTAGTCACACTTCCAGGGTGCTTGCCTTTCCTTGCTTGGTGGCTAGACAATCATACAGGGCTTCCTAGTAAGCCCCACTCTCCATCTCCTCATCCCAGGGCAGGAATGAGGGCCCTTCGTTATATAACAAACATTTTGTGGTGGTCTCACTGAACAGACACATAGCCTGTCTCCTTTTTAAGACTGCCTTTGTGCTCCAAACACGCCAAAGCTTTAACCACCTCTCACTTGCTCTCCTACCTACTGTTGTAATTAGACCACAGGACATTCAACTAATTTTTAAACTACCAACCATCAGAAAGCTGGGAGAGATCAGGAGAAGCCTCGGATATATAATAAAGTATACAGAATACAGAAAAAGTGTAATACAAAAAAAGGTGGCCAAAGAGGATATAAAGAAAAAGCAGAGAAAAATAAGAAAAGTGCATCAGAAAATACTGTGTTTGACCGACAGGAAGACTGGGATACTCCAGAACTAGCTGGATTCACATTTTCAAGCTTAAAAGTCCTTGCCTAGAAACTTACTCTAAGAGCAAAATATTTGTCCATTTTCTCCCCCGAAACTAAAATACAATTTATAGCATATATATCTAATACTCCAAGATTAAAAGGAAGAGAAATGTAGCTTCCTTAAAGACGGAATGCAAATTGACAAAATAAGTATCCTCCCCAAAGACTATAAAAATCACTACTGTAACACTGCTCCAACCTGGCACCTTCCAACAACATACACTGCTCTTTTTCTTTTTTTAATTCTTTTTTCAAAGATTTTATTTATTTATTTTTAATAAAGATTTTATTTATTTGAGAGACAGAGATCACAAGTAGGCAGAGAAGCAGGCAGAGAGAGAGGAGGAAGCAGGCTCCCCACCAAGCAGAGAGCCCAATTTGGGGCTCGATCCCAGAACCCTGGGATCATGACCTGAGCGGAAGGCAGGGGCTTTAACCCACTGAGCCACCCAGACACCCCAAAGATTTTATTTATTTATTTGAGAGGAGAGAGAGAGAAAAGCTGGGGTAGGGGTAGAAGGAGAGGGAGAAGCAGACTCCCTGGTAAGCAGGGAGCCCGATGTGGGGCTTGATCCCAAGATCCTGAGATCATGACCTGAGCTGAAGGCAGATGCTTAACCGACTGAGCCACCAAGCACCCCAACAACATGCACATCTTGCACTGCTTTCCTAGATAATCCCAACCACACAGTATTAATTTTCTAAATTTGTAAGAAAGCCGAAAAGAGATAATAACACCCCAGGCTCTGAGTCTCTGGGACTTGAATCTTTTCATATATTTTTCTTTCCAACCATTCCTCTTCTTTCTGATCAAATTCTTTCCTTTTTAAGTAATATATAGTTTATCCCCAAAAGCTATTCCTAAATTGGTGTTTCAATCCCTGAAATGAAGAAAAAGTAAAGCCACTTTTTTTTTCCTGTATACATTTATTTATTTATTTTAGAGATGGGGGAGAGAGAGAGACAGGCAGGAGAGTTAGAGGGTTGGGAGAGGGAGAGAGAATCCTCAAGTCGACTCCGATGAGCAAGGAGTGTGACGTGGGGCTCAATCCCAGGACCCTAAGATCATAACCTGAACCAAAATCAAGAGTCTGCCACTTAACCATATGAACCACCTAGGCCACCCAGTAATGCCATGTTTCTTTTCTTTTCTTTTTTTTTTTTTTAAGATTTTATTTATTTGAGGGAGAAGAGTGTGAGAGAGAGAGCATAAGATGGGGGAAGGGTCAGAAGGAGAAGCAGGCTCCCTGTTGAGCAGGGAGCCCAATGTGGGACTCCATCCCGGGACTCCAGGATCATGACCCAAGCCACCCACACGCCCCAATGCCACGTTTCTTAATTAGGATACTTGACAAGGGTATAATCCAGAGACAGAAGTCTCTGGATAAATTTGATGCATTTGCCCAGAGCACTAATTTTAACTTGAATAGAGGCAGAGGTGCTAGCTCTAGAACAGATGTAATGGCAATGAACTGGAAAAAAAAAAAAAAAATCACTTAAAACTTTAATTAAAAGAAGAGAGACTTCAAAGAGCTTCCATGTTTGCTTATAGTAGCAGAACCCCTATAGTTCCTTTGCTCTCCTTTGTTAAGGATACTTCAGTAGAAAGGTTTGACAAACACTAAAGTAAGACACTGAAAACGATAAAGAAATATCTACATTCATTAAATAGACATTTATTGAGAGCTTTCTATGGGCCACTTTGGCATATGCAAGGGATATACAAATGAAAATGCACAGGTCTCTGCTCTTAAGAAGGTCATTACAATCTTGGTTCAACATTAAAATCTCATGGGACATTTTTGTTTATTTTTTTTAATTTTTTCAAGACTTTATTTATTAGTCAGAGAGAGAGAAAGAGACAGAGCACAAGCAGGAAGAGCAGCAGGCAGAGGGAAGAGAAGCAGGCTTCCTGCTGAGCAAGGAGCCTGACACAGGACTCAATCCCAGGACCTGGGATCATGAGCTGAAGGCAGAAGCTTAACCAATTAAGCCACCCAGGCGTCCTCATGGTACATATTAAAAAATGCTGGTCAGCCGCAACTGCCCAGACTTAGTCTCAGGCTAGGCCTTGGGATCAAGAATTTTTTTGGAAGGTTCCCCAAGTAATTCTAAACTGGTAGTCAGAGTTGAAAACCACATGGTGTCATAATGACCAATCTCCTGTGGTTTCCGACTAAAATTAGCACATATACCTAGGAAAAAAGTATGCATAAACTGCCATTCATCTACAAAAAGAGAATCTTGAAAGAATTATGGGGCTGCTATTTAACAAAAAGAAGAACAAAAGAGAGAGGGAAAAAAAAGACAGAGAGGAATGTGAAAACAGATTCCTAAGAACAAGAAGTGAGATAGTACCAGGCTAGGCCAGATGGCAGAAAGAATCCAAACATGCCTCACCTTCTGCCACTTCTTTATTCTTTCCTCACCTGCCACCCACTTGCATCTGGAATCAGGAAGGATTTTTAGATAAAACAAAAAAAACAAAAAACAAAAAAAACCCAAAAAAACAGCAAAAGAAAAACTAATGTTGATTAAAATAAAAATATAATTGGATTTTGGGAGATGCAGATAAATAGAGGTTTGGTTCTAAGTTAAATAGAACAATCTCAGACAAAGACAATGGAAAAGTCTTCTCTCAGAAGAGAGAAGGCCTAATTCAGGACTGACATCAATAGATCAATTCCTTCAGGCAGGAAATCAGAAATATTTTGTTTTTCAGGTTTTAAACTTTTGTAACTGGAAATGGGAGATGAAAGAACACAGCAGGGGCTCCTGGTGGCTCAGTGGGTTAAGCCTCTGCCTTCAGCTCAGGTCATGATCCCAGGGTCCTGGGATTGAGCCCCAGAGCCCCACATGGGCTCTCTGCTCAGCGGGGAGCCTGCTTCCTCCTCTGCCTGCCGCTCCCCTTGCTTGTGTGCACTCTCTCTGTCAAATAAATAAAATATTTAAAAAAAAAAAAAAAGCAGACCATACAGAGGAAATAAATGCTATTATTTCAAAATAAGATTAGCAACAGGCTAAATAGAAGAGGCTTTGTTGGAAAGTATCACTCTATAAGAGTCTATAAGAGGGGATGCCTGGGTGGCTCAGTTGGTTAAGCCACTGCCTTCAGCTCAGGTCATGATCCCAGAGTCCTGGGATTGAATCCCGTATTGGGCTTCTCCGGCTTTGTGGGGAGCCTACTTCTCCTCCTACCTCTGTCTCTCCCCCTGCTTGTGCTCTCTCTCTTTCTGTCAAATAAATAAGTAAAATCTTAAAAAAAAAAAAGGAGTCTATAAGAAAAGTCATTCCAGTATCAGTAGCAAACTGGACCGTTCTGACAAAATAAAGCTTAATTTTCTCACTTGTTCATCTCCAGGCCACCTTCTTGAGCATAACCTAATGATCAAGGAAGATAGGGAAAAAACAGCTAATGTAAATTCTTTATCATTCAAAATAAATAAATAAACACCCACAAGCAAAACTGAAAGGGTTAAAACTTCCTTATGAGTTCCAGCTTATGATAATAGCTAACACACAATGCCTACTATGTGCCAAGCACTGTTCTAAACAATTTAATCATATTAACTAATTTAATCCTCATCAACCCCAAGAGGTAGGTACTATTATTAGTTCCACTTTACAGAGAAAGAAACTGAGGAAGAGAGAGACATTGTAGCTTATGATAGATCATGCAGCTAATGAATGGCAGAGCTGAGATCTGTCTGAACTGGGCCATCTGCTTCAGGGTCTGTGCTTTTTTTTTGCTTTTTTTTTTAGATTTACTTATTTTAGGGGCACCTAGGTGGCTCAGTTGGGTGCCTGCAGGGTTCTGGTATCAAGCTCCATATCAGGCTCTCTGCACAGCAGAGAGCCTGCTTCTCCCTCTCCCTCTGCCTGCTTGTGCTCTATCTCCCTCTCTCTATCAAATAAATCAATAAAATCTTTAAAAAATAGATTTATTTGAGAGAGGGAGAGAGAGTGCATGCAAGCAGGGGCTGGGGTGGGAGGGTAGGGGAGAGGGAGAGAGAAAATCTCCAGCAGTCTCCCCCTTGAGCGCAGAGCCTGACTTAGGGCTCAATCCCATGACCCCAAGATCATGACCTGAGCTGAAATCAAGAGACGGTTGGTTATTCAACCAACTGAGCCACTCAGATACGGGGATGCGGGGATGTCTGTGCTCTTATGTTCAAGCCATGACTACAGTCAAAAGTATTAAAGTTGTAGCTACTTTCTTGATACAAATATAAGAAACGGTTCAATAAATAGTTCTGCACCACAAACTGTTTCTTCATTTCTTGCCAAAGTAGCTCATTTCTTAAAAATCAAATTTTTGCTTTTGTGTTATTTGCACTTTAGAAACAGGGTAGTTTAGGGGAGCCTAAGCTAAGCCTTTAGAAATTTGTTTTACCATCAAGTAATAGCTGGCCTTTGACATCAGTCAATAATACAAACATCTCAGTCACCCTGGCTAACAGACCCCTCTAAATCCACTAAAATAAATCACACAAAGACTTCAGCGAAAGATCAGAAAAAGGGTGGAGGAATCTGCAAGACTTCCTTTTCCCAAATTCAGCATTTCATCTCACTGGCTAATTCACTACTGAGTCTATAAAGACATTCACTTTGTGCTTATATGAGCACAGAAAGGTCATTAGACATTTTGAGCCTCTCATAGACATGCCACTAGGTCTGAAATAGGAAAAGAGTTGGGAATGAGCAGCGATAGAAAAAAAATGATATAGGGTATCTTACCACACCGTACTTAACTGATTACTTTTAGGGAACAGCTTCTATGCAAGGATATGACTGGTATGCACAGACATAGAATGAGCTAATGGGGCTGACCTAAAACCAGATCCTTTTATTTTTATTTATTTATATTTTTAAAATAAATATATATATATATATATATTTTAAATTTAACAGAGAGAGAGAGAGAGATCAGAAGCAGGCAGAGAGGCAGGAGTGAGAGAGGGAGAGGGAGGCTCCCCGCCAAGCAGAGCACGATACGGGGCTCGATCCCAGAGTCCTGGGATCATGACCGAAGCCGAAGGCAGAGGCCCAACCCACTGAGCCACCCAAGTGCCCCGACCAGATCCTTTTTTTTTTTTTTTAAAGATTTTATTTATTTATTTGACAGACAGAGATCACAAGTAGGCAGAGAAGCAGGCAGAGAGAGAGGAGGAAGCAGGCTCCCCGCTGAGCAGAGAGCCCTACTCGGGGCTCGATCCCAGGACCCTGGGATCATGACCTGAGCCGAAAGCAGAGGCTTTAACCCACTGAGCCACCCAGGTGCCCCCCGACCAGATCCTTTTAAAAGACACACAATCGTGGGGTGCCTGGGTGGCTCAGTTAGTTAACTGTCTGCCCTCAGCTCAGGTCATGATCCCAGGGTCCTGGGATCAAGCCCTGCATGGGGCTCCATGCACAGCAAGAAGCCTGCTTCTCTCTCTCCCTCTGCTCTCCTACTCCTGCTCTATCGCTCTCTATCTCAAATAACTAACCAACTAACTAAAAATAAATAAATAAATAAATAAATAAATAAAAGACACACAATCCACCTTGAACCTGCAAGTGCTTCTCAATTACACAGCTTGACAGCATGGTTGCCCTCATTTACTATGGTCTTCTGCCATCCAACCCTCCACACCTAAAACTCTTTGCTAAGAACTAGTTTCGTTTTATTTACCTTCTCGGTCCCCAAGAACCCCACAATAAACCCAGTCAAATACAGATTCTTAACAGGAAAATAACTGCCATAAGTGTCTACATTTCCAGAGGAACCAGTAAGCAATTTAGTGATATAAAGCAAAGAACACTGCAGTAGAAAGGTGTGATTTATGTTCCTCTATACCATTCAATAATTGTGTGATCCAAGAAGCATAATTTCCATGTCCTAAGCTTCCCTCACTTGTGTAATAAAGCTATCACCTTACTGGCCTTAAGGCAGAAGAATAGCTCATATATTCTCTTAAGCTCTCTTTCATAAAATTCCTTGATAATTCAACTCCACAAGGATTTGTTTCTTTCACACTGGGGAGAGAAAATGATGAAACCAGCCAGAAAGTCAAAATCCTTACAATCAGTGATAAGGGAAGACTAAGGAACTATTGGTCTGAGAATGTACGACAGTAAGGTATTCTTTATTACAGCCCTTCTACATCTCTTAGTCTAGCATTCAAAACCTTTCAAAACAGCTCTTCTACTCCCAGTTCATTTCCATCTTTATGTTTTGCTTATGCTGTAACCTTCCTCTAAACCTGATACACTTTTCCATCTCTTGCTTGCTTCTCCAAGATCCCAAATCTGAATTCATCTTTCCATTAGCCTTGCTCTACACCAATCCCACCCTCAACCTTCTATTTATCATGTACTACATCCTTGCTTCCCCACAACTTTACACTTTGATTTTCCCTTTGGGTTCCTTAGGTCTTGGGGGAGGGAATTCAGGCTCTGTATAAACAAACCTCATACAATCAGGTTTGGGGGAAAAGTCCATTTTAAGGATAATAAAGTAAGGCGCTGAAAAGTTTCAAGAGACTGTGAATACCTGGGGTGCGGAGGTTTGAGAACAATCTATGACGGGGGAAGGGAGAAAATAGCCACCCAAGCACTTTCCAAGAGAGCTTTTCTAGGCACAATTCTGGTTACCTGTTTAGGGTCCTGTATGCACCTTCCACGTTTCCTTCCTGTACCATCACAGTCCTTGCAATGAACTTCAGATGTTTTGCCATGACCTTTCAATTTAAATCTTCACTCTGCAGCACCTAAAGAATAATGAATAAAGGAAGTATAGAGACCAGGTAAGAAAGAGAAACACAGCAGAATGCACACTCTACCGTGTGGCTTCCTCAGGGTCTGGAAAAGCAACGTCCCCGGGAACAAGGAACACAGGGGCACGTGGAAGTCTTCATGTCCTAGAAAGGATACGCTAATCATAATCAAGACTGCCTAGCTCTCTTTGCCAATACAACCCTAGTATCAGGAAGAAAAGAGATGGTAGCGGGGCGTCATCACGGAGATGTACGTGGCCGGGCACGGGAGGATCCGGACGCGCCACAGGGTACACTCCAGTTACCGCTCACCGCCCCAGGAGGGTTTGGGGTGGGAGATTGGTACGAAATCTTTCTCAGGCAAGCTTCCCCTCCCGCCACACTCGGCTTGCTTTCCCCATCCCCAAACCCAGATCCTCACCCCACGCCCTCAGGAACCGGCCCCTGCAAAGATAGCGCGCGACCAGAAGCGGAAATACGTCATCTCTTGCGCCGCGCGAAGAAATCCAGGCTGGAAGGAGAAAAACTGCCAGGAAACCATGGCAACATTCTTCCTGGCTCCAGTCGATGGCTTCTCCACGCCCTCCACCCCAACACCTCCATCCCGGACTCTACACCTGATATTCGTTGCCTTAAACTTACCCAAAACAGGTTCCTCGTTTTCTCCTCCCTCGCTCTCAGAAGGTCAGCGCGATTCCCTACCCCCAATCCTATCAAATCTGTAATAGAGATTTAAGTAATTTATTTTTCTGGAAGGAAAATTAGAGAAATAGTCAAAGCTTCCTGAACATGCTTCCTGTTTTCTCAAAGGACCAGATTCTTTGAGATCTGCTCTCCGGAAAAAAAACAGCTTCACGCCCCTCATCTGCTTAAAAACTAAGGAAAAGAAACGGAATGAACATAACATGACTTTTTTAAAACATCATCTGCCCAGGCATTTCACTAAATAAAGTGAGATTACTAAACAAAGAATTAGGAAATGCCTGAAGTTTTAGAATCGAAGACTTCTTTTTTCTTTCTTTTTTTAAATTAAGATTTTGTTCTTAAGCAATCTCCACACCAAAGGTGGGGCTTGAACCTACCCACTTCCCCCCCAGTCCCCTCCAGCCCCCCCCACCCCCCCCCCCCCCCCCCCCCCCCCCCGAGATCGAGTCCGGTGCTCCACGAACTGAGCCAGCCACGTGCCTGAGTTGAAGACTCTTTTATGACTACTATCCATTTGCCTCCCAGTGAGCCCTAGTAGTAATATCTCCTTTATTTCTTCACTGCGGAGACAGCTTTTCTTTTATTCATATGTTACTTAACATCTCCATCTGTGGTTATTCACGTAAATTCAAATCTAGTGGCTACTGGAAAACAGTACAGAAAGACTCAAAAAAAGAAAGGTGCGCAAGTGTCCCACACAGGGCACCTTGCTCAGCAGGGAGCCTGCTTCTCCCTCTGCACTCCTCCCTGCTCTATCGCGCTCTCTCTTTCTCTCTGACAAATAAATAAAATCTTTTTTTTTTTAAAGATTTTATCCATTTATTTGACAGATCACAAGTAGAGAGAGAGCGGAGGAAGCAGGCTCCCCACTGAGCGGAGAGCCTGATGCGGGGCTCAATCCCAGGACCCTGGGATCATGACCTGAGCTGAAGTCAGAGGCTTTAACCCACTGAGCCACCTGGTGCCCCTAAAGCAGAGATTTAAAAAAAATATATATTAATTTATTTGACAGAGAGACACAGCGAGAGAGGGAACACAACCAGTGGGAGAGTGAGAGGGAGAAGCTGGCTTCCCATGGGGAGCAGGGAGCCCAATGCAGGGTCAATCCTAGGACCCTGGAATCATGACCTGAGACGCTTCATGACTGAGTCACCCAGGTGCCCCTCAGTCCTGTTTTTGTAAATAAAACCTTATTAGAACACAGTTGTGCTCATTTGTTTACATATATTAGATATGACTGGTCTGGGCAACAATGGCAGATTTGGGTAGTTGCCTTCAATCACACAACATTTGTCATGGGAAAAAAAATTTGTCATGGGAATCGAATGGGATAACATAATTTTTTTTAAATAAAAGAAGAGGGAAAATAACATTTTTGAGAATCTGTTATATTCCAAAACTTGTATGGGCGTTTTATGTGCATGATCTCATTTGATGAAATAAAGGGCCAAAGACAGCTTATATATCATGTTTAGTGGAGAAAGTAATTGGTAGAAGGACTTGAGTTAGTCTCTTAAAAGGGAGTAGGGTTTAATTGACAGAAACAGGAAAGGCTGTGCAAGGTGATGAGCATGAACAAAGGTTTAGAGTTAAAAAGTCTTAACTGTTCATCAAGGGTGAAAAAAGTAAAAAAGTGAACAGAGGTATCAAGTAGGGGACTAAAGGCTTTGAACTTCTTAAAGCACTGAGGAGCCGTTGAACAACTTGAATAGGAAATAATAAGCGGGGGTGCCTGGGTGACTCAGAGGGTTAAGCCTCTGCCTTCAGCTGGGGTAATGATCTCAGTGTCCTGGGATCGAGGCCCACATCAGGCTCCCTCAGCAGGGAGACTGCTTCCCCTCTCTCTGTCTGCCTCTCTGCCTATTTGTGATCTCTGTCAAATAAATAAATAAAATCTTTATTTAAAAAAAAAAAAAAAAAGGAAGGGGCACCTGGGTGGCTCAGTGGGTTAAGGCCTCTTCCTTCAGCTCAGGTCATGATCCTGGGGTCCTGGGATCGAGCCCCGCATGGGGCTCTCTGCTCAGCGGGGAGACTGCCTCCCTCTCTCTCTCTCTCTCTTTGCCTCCCTCTCTCTCTACCTGCCTCTCTGCCTACTTGAGATCTCTGTCTGTCAAATAAATAATATCTTTAAAAAAAAAGGAGATGACATGCAAAACACTGTTCTAGGAAAAGTACTCCAGTATCAGTGAGACGGGATTAGAAGTAAGAGAGACTCATGCTCTAATTAAAGTTTAGGCCAAAGATGTGGCAATGAAATGGGTAGGAAGAAATGGATTTTAAGAGACATTCCAAATACAGAACAAAAAGGATTTGGTGGGACACCTGGGTGGCTCAGTAGGTTGAACCTCTGCCTTCAGGTCGGTCCAGATGCCAGGGTCCTGGGATTGAGTCCCCACATCAGATTCCTTGCTCAGCAGGAAGCCTGCTTCTCCCTCTGCTTATGCTCTCCTCTGACAAATAAAATCTTAAGAAAAAAATATATATAGGATTTGGTGACTGAATGGCACCAAGTTTTAAATTTAGTTATCTAGAAAAAACGAAGGTAGTATAGATAGCATTAACAGAAGAAAAAGCATATAAAAAGGAAGAACAGGACATCTTTAAAGGAAAGATAATATTTTGATCAGTGACTTCTGGAAAAAGCACCGGACTGGAAACCCTGGGTTCTGTACCCATGTTGTGTTGTCTTGCACAAGCCACCAAAATTTCCTCATCTAAAAAATTAGGGAGGTGATGGTGCGCCTGGATGGCTCGGTCATTAAGTGTCAGCATCTGCCTTCGGCTCCAGTCATGATCCCAGAGTCCTGGGATGGAGCCCCACACTGGGCTCCCTGCTCAGTGGGGAGGCTGCTTCTCCCTCTCCACTCCCTCTCCTTGTGTTCCTTCTCTTGCTATGTCTCTCTCTGTCAAATAAATAAAATCTTAAAAAAATAAAAATAAAAAATTAGGGGAGTGAATGATACCTCTTGGCTCTAAAATGCTGAAATTTTCAACAGTATTTAGGTGTCAATAACATATAAATAGAATTGCTCAGCAGAGATGTAGACTTTCAGTATGTCTTCCAGGGGAGAGAGTGGGACTAGAGATGGGGATTCAGAAGTCTTCAAAGTTGAGGCAATAAAACCATGAGAGATGAAATCTTTAAGTGAAAGAATATAGTCAGAGAAGAGTAGAGGATCAAGGACTGAACCTAAGGGAATACCCATGCTCTGGAGCAGGCAGAAGTGGGGCCATTAAGAGATAGAGAAGTTGCTGCCAGGTAGGTAAGAGGAGGATTAGGATAGTGTGCTGTCATGGGATCCAAGGGAGGAGAGTTTCAGTAGTTAGCATCAAGAATGTCAAATGCTACAGAGCGCTTGAAGCACATAGCCTTTGTGCTTGGATCTAGCTATTGATTTGGTGGAAGCTACATTAGAATACCTGATCCTGGAGGCTCCTGGGTGGCTCAGTGCGTTAACTGTCTGCCTTCAGGTTTGGGTCATGATCTCAGGATCCTGGGTTCAAGCCCCCTCACTGGGCTCCCTGCTCAGTATGGAGTCTGCTTCTCCCTCTGCCCCTCCCCGCTGCTTGTGTGTGCATGCTCTCTTTGATAGATAAAATCTTTTTTTTTAATTTTTAGAAAAGATTTTATTTACTCATTTGAGAGAGAAAGAGAGAGAGCAAACACGAGCCAGGTTGGGGGGCTGGAGAATGGGGAAGGGGCAGAGGAAGCAGAAGATTCCTGGCTGAGCTGGGAACCCAATGCAGGGCTGGATCCCAGGATCCCAAGGATCCCTGGATCCTTGAGGAAAAGAGGAGAAGGAGGACAATCAGTCTCGAGAGATGTTTTCCAGAAGGGGAGACCTGGTCCCACTTGTGGGAGGAATAAATATTATTTGTAGGAGAAAAAAATAAATAATTCAAGAACAATGTGAAGTTACAAGATAAAGAGGGGATAAATGATACAGCAAAAGTTCCAGAGGAGAAAGGTAATCCAGAGCACAAACGGAGAGGTTTGCCTTAGAAAGGAGGTCATGCGGCGAGCCTGGGGGCTCAGTTGGTTAAGCATCTGCTTTTGGCTCAGGTCATGATCTCAGGGGTCCTGTGATTGAGCCCTGCCTGGGGTTCCTTGCTTAACAGGGAGTCCGCTTCTCCCTCTCCCTTTGCCCCTCTCTCTGCTCATGTTCCATTTAAATGAAATGAAATGAAATTAATGAAATGAAATGAAATTAATGAAATATGAAATGAAATGAAATATGAAATGAAATGAAACAGAAAGGAGGTCATGTTCTCTGAAACAAAGACAATTGTTCCCTGAGAACAGGGACTTGAGAAATAGGGGAAAGATGTATAACTAGCTGTGAGAAACATGCTAAGTAGCCAATAAACAATAACTAAAATGACCAAGTAGTCTGATACACTGCCAAGGCTTAGGATGGGAGAAGACATGGTTTTGGTGGAAACTGGGACAAATGAGTCAGTGTGATATACAGAGAAAGGTAGATGTAGATAAATTAACAGACTTTCATGTTTGCCTCCTGATAACGGTGGGTAGCTTTCTTTATTCTTGCATACATTTAGTTGCAGCCTTTTTTTTTTTTTAAGATTGATTTATTTATTTTAGTGGGGGAAGGGCAGAGGGAGAGGGAGAGAGAGACTCTCAAGTAGGCTCCATGCCCAGCATGGGGTTTGATTTCACAACCCTGAGATCATGACCAGAGCCAAAATCAAGAGTCAGATGCTTAAGCTTAACAGATTGAGCCGTGCTGGCGCCACTCCTGCAGCTTTTTGAATAAAGATGTGGCCCAGTGTCTAAGGAGACTCCCCATTCTGACAGTTCTAGGGCACCCCTTCCTCTTTGAAACTGACGACAGTGGGTGTTCTGGTTCTTGTGTCCCTCCTCTGCCCACAGAAGATGACATATGCATTTATCCACAAGCATCAACAGCTCTCATCAAAGCAGAGAGCTATCCAAGAGGAGAAGAACCTGCTAGTCTGGGCCAGCTGGAAGACTACAAAAGGGAAAGGTACTAGTCTCTGAGACTAAATGAAAACACAAGCCCAATTCCAAACCCTATAACCATCCCAGGAGTGGTCCCTAGGAAGCCAGCTGTAGTCTCATTTGGTCTCCACAGAGAGCAGGATTTTTGTCATCATTTTTGTCCACAGGATTTTTATCATCACATCCAGACTTCTAACTTGCTGGAGCTCAGGTGCCTGGGTGGCTCAGTTGGTTGAGCAACTGCCTTCAGCTCAGGTCATGATCCTGGAGTCCCAGGATCAAGAACCGCAATGGACTCCCTGCTTGGAGGGGAGTCTGCTTCTCCCTCTGACCTTCTCCCTTCTCATGTTCTCTCTCTCTCAAA